>NC_133409.1:65555833-65858863 GCF_049350105.2 Macaca mulatta | reverse complement strand
ATGATCATTTGCCTAGGTTCCAACAAAACCACGTCATTAAGGACGTCAGAACTCAAAGCTTCCTGCAGACTTGGCATCTTCTCCTCTCCTTCTATGTTCACTCCATCTCCTTCCAGTGTTTCTTGGTCCACTTTTGTCCCAGGAATGGCTTCCAGGTAGTCGGGGAAACAGTCCTGCTGTGAGGGCAAGGTGCTTTGGTTGATAGTATCACCTGTATCCATCTCATGAACGCTGTTCAGGATGTCATCTGTGGTGCGAGGGACACTAGCTGCCCATGCTTAGTCCACTGTCTGTACACTCATCTCGAGAGTGATAAGTGCCACTGTTAATGAAAGGATGTGAGCTATTGGTCATCATTGTTCTCATCCTGAGACATCTCTGGTGAAGACACTGGATTTTGAGGCCCACCGTCCTGCTCCAGTGTTGGTAACTGGCTACGCAGTGCTAACTTCTGCCAAAGCAGTTCCTGCTGTTCCAGCCAAAGCTTCTCCTCCATCTGCAGTTGCTGCATCTGTTGTTGCTGGTTGGAGTTGCTGCCACCATGACACCTCCCTGTGGGCTCTGGGGAACCAGGGGTGGTGGCTGTTTTGCTGGAGCACTCTGATTCTCCGGTTCCTAGCAAAATGAGGGTCAAGCCTTGGGTGGTCTTGTTCTTGTGGTTTATACAGTAAATTTCTCCATCCTGAGTCATGACTTTTTCCTCCCCGTTTTGTTGATCTTTTGTATTTTTTTGTTTCAATTTCATTCATTTCTGATCTGATCTCTATTATTTCTTTATTTCTACTAACTTTAGGTTTTGTTTTCTCTTGCTTTTCCAGTTCTTTAAGATGTATCATTAGGTTGTTTATTTGAAGTTTTTCTTCTTTTTTTATTTAGGCACATGCCACCATGCATGGCTAATTTTTTTGTATTTTTTAGTAGAGACAGGGTTTCACTATGGTTCAGGTTAGTCTCGAACTCCTGGCCTCAAGTGATCTGTCCACCTCGCCCTCCCAAATTGCTAGGATTACAGGCATGAACCACCAAGTCTGGCCTACATTTATTTTTTAAATCCATTCTCCTGATCTCTGCCTTTTGAATGCAGTGTTTAGTTCATTTTTATTCACATAATTACTGATATTTAGTTGAAATTCCCTATTTGTTCATGCATACCTTCTGTTTTTTTCCCAAAGCCTTTACAATATCAATAATAGTATTTTAAATTCCTTGTTGGATAGTTTTAACATGTGGATCCCATTGTAGTCTGGTTCTATTGATATTTTTTTTCTTGAGAAAGGGCTTTTTTTTAAGCAAGCAGATTTAACAATTGTAAACATAGATCCATCCAACAGTGGAGCACCCACATAAATAAAGCAAATATTATTGGAGGTAAAGAGACAGATGGGCCTTAGTACAATAATAGCTGGGAACTTCAACATCCCACTTTTAGCATTGGACAGATCACACAGACAGAACGTCAACAAAGAAACATTGGACTTAATCTGCGCCAGAGAGCAAATGGATCTAATGGATATTTACAGAACATGTCATACAAAAGCTACAGAATATACATTCTTCTGAGCACATGGATCATTCTCAAGGATAGATCATATATTAAGACACAAAACCGGCCTTAAAACATTTAAAAAATTGAAATAATATCAGACATCTTCTCTGACCACAATGGAATAAAACTAGAAATTAATAACAAGACGAATTTTGGAGACTATACAAACACATGGAAATTAAACAATATGCTCCTGAATGACTACTGAGTCAATAAAGAGATTAAGAAGAAAATTGAAAAATTTCATGAAACAAATTATAATGGAAACACAACATACCAAAACCTATGGGATTCAGTAAAAGCAGTATGAAGAGGGTAGTTTATAGCTATAAGTGCCTAAATAAAAAAAGAAGAAAAACTTCAAATAAACAACCTAATGATACATCTTAAAGAACTGGAAAAGCAAGAGAAAACAAAACCTAAAGTTAGCAGAAATAAAGAAATAATAGAGATCAGATCAGAAATGAATGAAATTGAAACAAAAAAATACAAAAGATCAACAAAACAGTCGTTTTTTGAAAAGATACACTAAAATGGACAAATCTTTAGCCAGAGTAACAAAGAAAAAAAGAGAGGAGACCCAAATAAATAAAACTAGAGATGAAAAAAAGGAGTCATTACAATGGATGATGCAGAAATTCAAAGGGTCATTAGAGTCTACCATGAGCAAGTATATGCTAATAAATTGGAAAACCTAGAAGGCATACATAAATTCCTAGATACACACAGTCTACAAAGATTGAACCATGAAGAAATTGAAAACCTGAACATACCAATAACAAGCAACAAGATCAAAACTGTAATAAAAAGACTCCCATCAAAGAAAAGCCCTGGACCCAATGGCTTCACTGCTGAATTTTACCAAGCATTTAAAGAAGTACTAATACCAATCCTATTTAAGGTATTCTGAAAAATAGCGGAGGAGGCAATACTTCCAAACACATTCTACGAGGCTAGTATTACCCTTATGCCATAACCAGACAAAGACACATCCAAAATAAATAAATAAGCTACAGGCCAATATCTCTGATGAATATTGATATAAAAATTCTCAATGAAATACTAGGAAACCCAATTCAACAATATGTTAGACAAATTATTTATCATGACAAAGTGAGATTTACCTCTGGTATGCAAGGATATTCAAAATATGTAAATCAATCAACATGATACAACATATCATCATAATGAAGGATAAAAATCATATGATCATTTTAATTGATGCTGAAAAACTATTTGATAAAATTCAACATCCCTTCATGTTAAAAGAAAACTGAAGATAGAAAGAACATAACTCAATACAATAAAAGCCATATATGACAGGCCCACAGCTAGTATCGAACTGAATGGGGTCTGTAAGATTCGGTAAAAAACAAGGATGCCCACTTTCACCACTGTCATTCAACATAGTACTAGAAATCCTAGCTAGGGCAATCAGACAAGTGAAAGAAATAAGAAGTATCCAAATTGGAAAGGAAGAAGTCAAATTATCCTTGGTTGCAGATGATATTATCTTGTATTTGGAAAATCCTAAAAACTCCACCAAAACACTATTGTAACTGATAAATTCAGTAAAGTTGCAGAATACAAGATCAATGTACAAAAATTAGTAGCATTTGTACATGCCAAGGTAAGCAATTTGAAAAAGAAATCAAGAAAGTAATCCCATTTACAATTGTAACAAATAATAGTAAATACCTGAGAATGAACCAAGGAAGTGAAAGAGCTCTACAAACTATAAAACACTGATGAAAGAAATTGATGAGGACACCAAAAATGGAAAGATATTCCATGTTCATGGATTTGAAGAATCAATATGTTAAAATGTCCATACTACCCCAAAGTAATCTCTATTCAATGCAACCCCGATCAAAATCCCTATTATATTCTTCACAAAAATAGAGAAATACAGTCCTAAAATTTGTATGGAACCACAAAAGATCCAGAATAGACAAGCTATCTTAAGCAAAAAGAAAAAAACTGGAGGCGTCATATTACTTGACTTCAAATTATACTATAGAGATATAGTCATCAAAATAGCAAGGTACTGGCATGAAAGCAGACACATAGAACAATGGAACAGAAGAGAGAATCCAGGCACAAATATATATATATATATATATATATATATATATATATATATATATGGAGAGAACAGTCCCTTCAATAAATGGTACTGGGAAAACTGGATATCCATAGGCAGAAGAGTGAAACTATACCCCTGATTCTTGCTGTATATAAAAATAAAAATGGATTGAAGACTTAAATATGTGTCCACATACTATGACACTACTAAAATAAAACATCGAGGAAACTCTTTAGTTTCTCTTTTTGTTTTAGTTTTTGTGCTTTTTTCCCGCAAAAAGCACAGGCAGCCAAAGCAAAAATGAACCAATAGGATCTCATCAAGTTAAAAAGCTTCTGCACAGCAAAGGAAACAAACAACAAAGTGGAGACAGAATGGGAGAAAATGTTTGCAAACCATCCATCTGACAAGGGATTAATAACCAGAATATATAAAGAGCTCAAACAATTCTCTAGGAAAAAATATCTAATAATCTGATAAAAGCATGGGCAAAATATCTGAATAGACATTTCTCAAAAGAAGACATACAAATAGCTAATAGGTATATGAAAACATGCTCAACATCACTGATAATCAGATAAATACAAATAAAAACTACAATAAGATATCATCACATCCCAGTTAAAATGGCTGTTATCCTAAAAAAGAGCTACCATACAATCCAGCAATTCCACTGCCAAATAAATAACTAAAAAAAAAAAAAAAAAGGAAATCAGTATATCAAAGAGATATCTGCACTTCCATATTTATTGCAGTACTACTCACAATAACCAAGATTTGGGAGCAACCTAAATGTTCATCAATAGATGAATGGATAAAGTAACTGTGGTACATATATACAATGGAGTGCTAGTCAGCCATAAAAAAGAATGAGATCGTGTCACATGTAATGAAACAGATGGAACTGGAGGACATTACGTTAAGTGAAATAAGCTGAGGACAGAAAGATAAATTTCACATGTTTTTACTAATTTATGGGGGCTAAATTTTAAAACAATTGAACTCATGGAGACAGATAGTATGATGATAGAATGATGCTTACCAGAGGCTGGGACGTTGTATTAGTTCATTCTCACACTGCTGTAAAGATACTACCTGAAACTGGGTAATTTATAAACAAAAGAGGTGATATGGTTTGGTAGTGTCCTCACCCAAAATCTCATCTTAAATTGTAGTCCCCATAATCCCCATGTGTCACGGTAGAGACCAGGTGAAGGTAATTGGATGATGGGGGCGGTTTCCCCCATGCTGCTCTTTTGGTAGTGAGTTATCATGAAATCTGATGGTTTCATAAGTGTTTGGTAGTTTCCTCTGCATTCATTCTCCTTCCTACCATCTAGTGAAGAAGGTGCCTTGCTTCCCCTTTGCCTCCTGCCATAATCTGAAGCTTTTTGAGGCCTCCACAAGCATGCAAAACTGTGGGTCAATTACACCTCTTCCCTTTATAAATTTTCCAGTCTCAGTGTGAGAACTAACTAATATAGTAAATTGGTACCACGGTAGTGGGGCACTGTATAAGGATACCCAAAATGTGGAAGTGATTTTGGAACTGGGTAAAAGGCAGACATTAACACAGTATTGAGGGCTCAGAAGAAGACAGGGAGATGTAGGAAAGTTTGAAACTTCCTAGAGACTTGTTGAATGGTTTTGACCAAAATGCTGAGAGTGATATGGACAATGAAGTCCAGGCTGAGCTGATCTCAGATGGAGATGAGGAACTTCTTGGGAACTGGAGCAAAGATGACTCTTGCTGTGCTTCAACAAAGAGACTGGTGACATTTTGCCCCTGTGCTAGAGATCTGTGGAACTTTGAATTTGAGAGAGATGATTTAGGGTATCTGGAAGAAGAAATTTCTAAGAAGCAAAGCCTTTGAGAGGTGACCTGGGTGATCTTAAAAGCATTCAGTTTTATGGATTCACAAAGAGATAACTTGGAATTGGAACTTATGTATAACAGAGAAGCAGAGCATAAAAGTTTCAAACATTTCAGCCTAATGATTTAAAAGTAAAACCCATTTTCTGGGGAGAAATTCAAGACAGCTGCAGAAATTTGCATCAGTAACGAGGAGCCAAAATGTTAGTCACCAAGACAATGGGGAAAATGTCTCCAGGGCATGTCAGAGGTCTTCATAGCAGCCTGTCTCATCACAGGCCCAGAGGCCTAGGAGGAATAAATGGTTTCCTGGGCTGAGCCCAGGGCCTTTCTACTTTGTGCAGTCTTGGAACTTGGTGCCCTACTACCCAGCTGTGATTAAAAGGGGCCAACATACAGCTCAGGCCATTGCTTCAGTGGATGCAAGTGCTCCAAGCCTTGGCAGCTCACATGTGGTGTTGAACCTGCATGTGCACAGGGTCAAGAATTGAGGTTTGGGAACCTCTGCCTAGATTTCAGAGGATGTATGGAAATGCCTGGGCATCCAGGCATATGTCTGCTGCAGGGGCAGCAGAATGCCCCCACACAGAGTTCCCACTGGGGCACTGCCTAGTGGAGCTAGAGGGCCATCATTCTCCAGACCCTAGAATGGTAGATCAACAGACAACTTGCACTGTGCACCTGGAAAAGCTGCAGGTACTCAGTGCCAGTCTGTGAAAGCAGCTGGAAGGAGAAGGTACCCTGCAAAGCAACAGGGCCAGAGTTGCCCAAGACCATGGGAATCCACCTCTTACATCAGTGTGCCTTGGATGTGAGATATGGAGTCAAAGGAGACTATTTCGGGACTTTAAGATTTAATGAATACCCTGCCTGGGTTTGGACTTGCATGGAGCCTGTGGCCCCTTTGTTTTGTCCAGTTTCTTTCATTTGGAATGGGAGCATTTACCCAATGCCTGTACCCCATTGTATCTTGGAAGTAACTAACTTGTTTTGATTTTAAAGACTCAGAGGTGGAAGGGACTTGCCTTGTCTCAGATAAGACTTTGGACTTGGACTTTTGAGTTAATGCTGGAATGAGTTAAGACTTTGAAGGACTGTTGAGAAGATATGATTGGTTTTAAAATGTGAAAAGGACATGAGATTCGGGATGGGCCAGGGTGGGATGATATGGTTTGGCTCTGTGTCCCCACCCAAATCTCATCTTGACCTGTAATCCCCATGTGTTGAGGGAGAGACCTGGTGTAAGTTGATTGGATCATGCAGCAGTTTCCTGCATGCTGTTCTCATGATAGTGAGTTTTCACAAGATCTGATGGCTTAAAATTGGCACTTCCTTCTTCACTTGCTCTCTCCTGCTGCCATATAAGACATGCCTTGCTTCACCTTTGCCTTCCATAATGATTCTAAGTTTCCTGAGGCCTCTCCAGCCATGTAGAATTGTGAGTCAATTAAACCTCTTTTGTTTATAAATTACCCAGTCTCAGGTAGTTTTTTTTTTTTTTTTTTTTGGTCTGAGACAGAATCTCGCTTTGTCATCCAGGCTGGAGTGCAGTGGCAAGATATTGGTTCACTGCAAACTTTGCCTCCTGGGTTCAAGCAATTCTCCTGCCTCAGCCTCCTGAGTAGCTGGGATTACAGGCATACACCACCATGCCTAGCTAATTTTTGTATTTTTAGTAGAGACAAGGTTTCACCACATTGGCCAGGCTGGTCTCGAACTCCTGACCTCAGGTGATTTGCCTGCCTCGGCCCCCCAAAATGCTGGGATTACAGGCATGAGCCGCCATGCCCTGCCTCAGGTAGTATCTTTATAACAGTGTGAAAATGGACTGATACAGAGAGTTTTAAAGGTTTTTTTTAATCAAATGAGAGAATTAAAAATTTATAACTAGAAGACCAATTAGAGTTGTTAATCTAAGCATTTAATTTTATAGATAAAGAAATAAACAGATGCCAGTTTGCCCTGGCTCACTGATTTGCATAGGAATAGGCTTCTATTTATAAAGCACTTTTACATATATTATTTACTTTTTTCTCTCAACAGCCCTATATGAGACATTGTGATTCCTATTCCAAAAATGAGAAAATTAAGGATCATATATCATTTGTGACTTGCCTAAAACTCTAAGCTTGTAAGTCTTATGCTCTTTTCCCCTAACCCTGTTAAACCAGATCAAGTCTCTGGAGATCTGAGTTCATTCAGTAACCAATGATTACCTGTGTGCCTGGCCATCTTCTGAGTTTAGGAATATAGCAGAGCACAATGTAGGCAAAACACTTGCTGTCATGGGACTTCTGTTCTATTGAAAGGGACAGTTTAAAAATATAACAGGTGTGTGAAAAAGATAATTTTGATTATGATAAGTGTTTGAAGAAATTGAATAAGGTTCTCTAATAGAAGATGGCCTGATATGGGTAGGCAGAGGGTAAGGTTATTTTACAATCTTAAGTTTAGACACAGAAATCAGAAAAGGCTTCTTTGAGATGATATTTAAACTGAGACCTGAAAGATGTAAAAGAGCCAGCCACGTGAAAAGTCAGGAAAGTGTTCCTGGTGAAAGAGGACAGCAAATGCAAAATTACTGACAAGGCAATGAGGTCAGCATGGTTGAGGAGTGAGGGGATACTGGGATAAGTAGAGGCCAGGTGTGTAGTCTTGTAGGCAATGGGAATTTTGGATTTTACTCTAAGTAATTCTGATCTTATGTCTGCTACTACGTGCCTCTGTGAATCTGGGCACATTGCTCTCGGGCTTCTTTGACATAAATTTTTTTTTTTTTCAAATTTGAATCTTGAAATTGTATGCTTACATGATTGTTGAGTGAATTTGTTCCTCTTCCCTCTGTTGTAATGATACCTGACCTACATTTTAAGATATTAGTTTAGTACCAATTACGATAATAAATAAAGGGCTCAATCTTACATGTGCAAAGCATAACTTTGTTAGGAAGCTAACTAGATTTTTTAGACACTGAAGATTACGAAAAATTCTTCTACTCAGCCAAAGTTACCTTATATTATGAGCTCCACCCTCACCCCAACCCAACAAACATAAATGTTTAGTCCCTTGGAAATTTTTGGCTTGTTAAAGACAAGATAGAGCTATTTATTATATAGCTTTAACCCAGGACATAGTACCCAATTCTTATTAGTTTACTCTACTGCAGTTTCTACTTTTCTTTACATCATAATTTCAAACCAGGATCCCAGGTCTTTCCTGGTGATACTAGTTCATGGACTAATGAGGAAAAAAGACAACGAGAGAAAAAAAGACTAAAATGATTATCTTCTGGATTTTATTATTGTTGTTTCTCATCTTAAAGCTGAATTTAAATATTCCTCTTTGAGAAATTAAATAATAATCATGAAACAGAATGAGAACCTGATAGCTTATTTCAAACCATCCTATCATTGCTTGACTTGGCAATGTCAAGTTCTTGCCTTTGACTCCTGTTTTTGACTGTGTCTTCTTAACTATCTGAGGAAACTTATTTAAACAGCATATTAAATGTAGATACAGAGTACAGAATATCAAGTGTTACAGATTAACGATAAACTTTCAGATACAGTCAAGCTGTCAAAACTGTCAGAACTATGAAAGCCTTCAAATAGAATATTAGTCCATTTAAAATAAAAGGCAATTTTGTATTTATAGATGCATTCCAAAAGAAACGTCAGCAGCTACTGAACATTTAGGACAGAAATACAGATATATTAATGTGTGTTTAGGTACATATGGCTTATGCACGTGTGCAAATATGTAAAAATATTATCAACCAATATTAATGAACACCTTCGAATTGACAGGTATTAGGCCAGATACTGGAGCTACAAAGATGGACAAACAGCCTTTCTCAAAGAACTCATAATCTAGAGAGGAGATGTATTCATGAACAACAAGCTAGACCACATTGTGATAAGGACTTATCTAATGGTGTGAAGAAGTGGGGTAGCAGAGAGGAGAGAGCAATTAATCCTGGGGCATGGGAGATCTTCAAGAGAACAAAGTGACATTGCAGCTTGATCATAAAGGGTTACTGGAATTTTTCCAGGCTAAGAAGGAAATGAAGGATATTCCAGGCATGAACAAAAGCACAGAGAATTGACAGCACATATTGTTTAGGGGAAGAGCAAATTGTGGGAAATTAGCTTAGAATGGGGGTATGATACCCAAATAACGGAGTATGGAAGGTAGAATGTTAAGGAGACATCTCGCCAGATTAAAGCACTGAACTTCACTAGAGTCATTGGAGGAGCCTTTGAAAAGTGTTGATAGGAAACGGCCTAATTGGAGCTGGGGTAGAACATATTGGAGAAGGAGGAGACTGAACAGGCAGACGCATCAGGAGTATGATCAGTAATTCAGGCTGAAGATGCAGCAGCAGAGGCAGGCCCTGAGCAGCAGGGAAAAAAAGGGAAAGTTGAGAGCCACAAATGAGGTAAAAAGGACCCACTGGTGACTGATTAGATGTGCATATGGAGGAAGGGAGAATGTGTGCTGAATAAATATTTATGGTGGGATAATATTTTATGTTTTAAATGATTTATTTCCTCATCCCACATACAAAATGCCTTGTTTTCCCTTGCTCAGTTAGCTAGGGCACTGCCTCCTCTTTGTCCTGAGTTAGAGCTATTGATGAAGAACCAAACAGAAAGAAAAATGTCACTGTCACTGATATAAGTTCCAGAACAGGGTCTCAGTCACTTTTCTATTTCCAATATTTAAAATAGAGTCTGACACATCCTGGGGTCCAATAAATGTTTGTTGAATAAAAAAGAAAAAAAAAAAAAGCTGGAAATTGAATTTCAAAAGAGAGTTTTGGAGATTATGGTATAGACAATAGCTTTCAGGCAAAAAGAGTTTTTGAGTAAATGGCAGCCTGGTTTAAACATCAAGAGCTGAGGTTCTGGCCTAAACCAGAGGCATACAGATAATTATATCATGCTATGCAGATGATAATAATCTCACAGGCTTGGGTAGAGTGTGGACAGAGTTCTGAGCTGGACCCCTGGGGTTTAGCTCTAAGGAGGGGAGAGGAACGATGGAACTCTTTGAAGAATTTGAGGATAAGTGGGAGGACTGAGGTTCTACATCCCTCTGGAATACAGAGGCGGTCCCCACAAGAGAGTAGATACCTGGATGGCATGCTTCAGCCCAGGACTGGAGAGGGCTCCCCCAGTGTCTAGTGACCCAGAGGGACACGGAAGAGCATCTTACCTGAGACGCAAGAGACAGCTTAGATCATTAATACATATCTGGGAGCCAGAGTCTAAGGGGAGAGAAGGATGGAACATTTGACATTTGAAAGTCTTCAGGGAGTATTGGGCAATTAAAAATTCAAAAGGAAAAGGGCTATGAGAAGTGTTTTGGGGGCTTCGAGTTGGGTTCCTTTTAGAATCTTTTGAGAGTCAATAAAGAATGGAATTCCTTTATAAGTACTTTTCATCTTTTGTATTCTGCTCCCTGAAACAAGAAGACCTAATAGGACCTACAAACCATCTTGACCAAAGATGCAGCCATGTGAATCCCAGCTTCAGTAGCACAGCATTCAAAAGACCTGTGCCTAGGGAAGCACTTGAGAGGAATTTTTAGAAGTTCTTTCCTCCTCTTCATGGTGGTTGCTCTTGGAATGCATGTGATTACGAGTAGACAGAGGGAGGGAGTCTTATTTTCTAGTACTCCTAATAACAGTAAACATTCATTGAGTGCTGACTACCAGATCACCAATTCCTAGATAGCCATCTTCATAGTTAAAAATCTTAAAAAAATCAGGATATGTCCTTCAAACACAAATTACCAGTGTTTTTGTTTGTTAGTAGTACCAGTAATGGCACATATTACTCTCAGTGGCATCTTAGTTTAATGAAATGCTGTATGCATCAGATACTATCCTGAGCATTTGACATGTACTATATTAACTTCATAATCACTGCCATTTAACAGATAGGAAACTGAGGCATGGAGAATTTTCATAGCCTGCTCAAGGCCATGCATATCAGGGAGTAGGCAGTTAAAGAAATCTTGCTTCAGAGCCCATGCTCACGTTCCTATACTCCGCTGTCTCAGGCTGGAGAGCCCAGGGTGCCCTCACAGAGAGGCCTCTCTGCTGATTTACGTGACTCACATTTTTA
This sequence comes from Macaca mulatta, assembly GCF_049350105.2. NCBI lineage: Eukaryota > Metazoa > Chordata > Mammalia > Primates > Cercopithecidae > Macaca > Macaca mulatta. The sequence continues at coordinate 65,847,227 of NC_133409.1, read as the reverse complement.
CATGGAGTCTGTCAAACAATCTCAAAGTTGGCACTGTTTCTATTATGTAATATTTGAGGGAAATATATATTTTTTTTTTTTAAAAAAAGCTTAAGTAACTTAAAGTCACACTATTGGTAAGCAGCATTGGCCTGACTCCAAAGTCTCTTTTTCACTTGCTTAATAAAAACAGTCTTTGAGAGGCAATCTGCTCTATAAAAGAACAGGAAGGTAACACTCTAAGATAATTTTTATATTTAGATATTTTACAAAGAACCTGTGAAAATGTTAACTATGCTATGACTAAACCTCCAAAAGTATTTACTGTCTATATGAGATAGAAAAAAATGAGCATTTATGAATTTAAATATTGACATGGTTAGGCTTTGTGTCCCCATCCAAATCTCATCTTGAATTGTAATCCCCCTAATCCTCATAGTCCCCAGGTGCCAAGGGAGAGATCAGGTGGAGGTAACTGAATCATGGGGACAGTTTCCCCCATGCTTTTCTCATGATAGTGAGTTGTCACAAGATCTGATGGTTTTATAAGGAGCTCTTCCCCCACCGTTCACTCTGCACTTCTCCTTCCTACCATCTTGTGAAGAAAGTGCCTTGCTTCCTTTTCACCTTCCACCATGATTGTAAGTTTCCTGAGGCCTCCCTAGCCATGCTGAACTTGAGTCAATTAAACTTGTTTCCTTTCTAAATTACCCAGTCTCGGGCAGTTCTTTATAGTATGAAAACAGACAAATATAAATATATTTGTTTAAAAAGCACATTTCCAGGTAGTGGGATTTGGTTACAGTTCTGTTTTGAAAGGTAACCAGAGTAATTTCAGTAAGATCTTGTATCCTGATGATAGTTGGCAATAAATGCATCCTGAGTTGGTTCCCTGGAGTAAACACACAACAAAGCAAAAATTCAGTTGAAACCAAAGGTGCCTATGAAATTCACATTTTGATCTTTATTTTATTAAAGATAATGTATCAATTTTTATCCTGATTATAGCAGTAATAATATTGATTTGCTGATCCTGTTATAAGACTTGCTATTTGTTCTTCTTTATTCAAATATATCTGATTCACAGAGCTTCTAAAGGACTAAGTTTTTTTTTGTTTTTTTTTTGTTTTTTTTTTTTTTTTTGAGACGGAGTCTCCCTCTGTCGCCCAGACTGGAGTGCAGTGGCCGGATCTCGGCTCACTGCAAGCTCCGCCTCCCAGATTCACGCCATTCTCCTGCCTCAGCCTCCCGAGTAGCTGGGACTACAGGTGCCCGCCACCGCGCCCGGTTAATTTTTTAGTAGAGACGGGGTTTCACCGTGTTCGCCAGGATAGTCTCCATCTCCTGACCTCGTGATCTGCCCGTCTCGGCCTCCCAAAGTGCTGGGATTACAGGCTTGAGCCACCGTGCCCAGCCAGGTCTAAGATTTTTAAGGTCATAAAGCTTTGAGTATTTTAATTCTGTTTTTCTAATAATTTTCAGACGTTATTACATTCCCTCCAGTGGCTGAGGTAGGTAAGGCTAATATTTAGATCACGGTTTTATAAATAACAAAACTCAGGCAAATAGAGGTTAACTTGGAAAAGGTCATTAGTATTGCTGGTAAACTTAGGGACAGATTTCTGGTCTTCATACTCAGACAGATGTGCTTGGCATTTGAAATGAGCGCTATATAAATGCCCACTTTTAATGTACTTAAATAAAATACTAGGCAAGTGGACTTGTTTAATAATTAACCAATCATCACAGATTGAGTTTTGGTTATCAGAAAAAGTGAAAGTTTCCAATACTAACGTTATGTAATAGATGTTTATAATCTGTAAGAATCTATATAATCTTCATAGAATGAATTCATTGCTCTATTTGTCAAGATAAGTTTTTGTTAGGAGAAACATACCATATATTGATTAGTATGTTTCAGGCACAAATTTATAAAGATAAGTCTTGGCTAATTCACTCTGACTGGTTCAAAAACAGCTTAAATGAGAAAGTGAATATAGATTTATAAGAGGAATTAATGCAAACTGCTCTAAAATTCCAAACTAGAATTTCCGTAGTCTATACTTCCATGTATATATTATGGCATAACATTTATAAACATATTTGTGACAGTCCCACTGCATGGGAACACATTTGAAAAAGGATGGGTCCTAGTGCAGGTCCTACTCTCTGGCCCAAGCGTTCAAATGTCAGAGGGTGTGAGGGGCAAAATGAGGCTACAATAGGAGTGAGGTTAGGAGGGGATACCCACTTGGGAATGTTTTAGAAATATGTGGGACTTGTCTTTGTTTTCTCATGTGTAACCTCGGCATTTGCATATTGAAATTCGTTTTTAAAAATTATAAATTGCTTTCATTTTATTATCTCTGGCACATTAGTTCAGACACTATGTTGATTTTTAAAAATTGAATGTATAGGCAAGCATATTATCTATAATTTCATTACCAGATAGTAACGCAGACATCTAAACCATCTTGGATACAGAAAAGACACTGCTTCTAGGGCATTGCTCTACATCAGGGTTCTCAGTAAGTGTGGCTTGCAAACTGGCACCTTCGGCATCAGCTGGGAACTTGTTAAGATACCAATCCTCGGGCCCCACTCCAGGCTTACTGAATCAGAAACTCTGGGGGTGTGATCCAGCAATGTGTTTTCACAAAAGTTGTGTATCCAGGAGATTCAGATGCTCGAGTTGGAGAACCACTGCTTAGACTAATGGTATCTGCAGTCACATTGTTATTAAAGGAACATGGAGGTTTTCACTTTCTGAAATGTGGTCTTCTAACTTTTGTACTCATTCAATGCTGTAATTTCTGGGCATCTTTGATCTTGAAAGCTAAAACACCTGGCTGCATGTGGTGGTCTATGCCTGTGATTCCAGCACTCTGGGAAGTCAAGGGAGGAGGATCGCTTGACCCCAGGGGTTCAAGACCTGACTGGAAAACATAGTGAGACCCTGTCACTACAAAAAAATAAAGATAAAGAACTTAACTGGACGTGGTGAGGCACACTTGTAGTCCAAACTACTTGGGAGGTTGAGGCTGGAGGATTGCTTGAACCCAGGAGTTCAAGGCTGCAGTGAGCCACGATTGTGCCACTGCACACCTGCCTGGGTGAGAGTGAGACAATGTCTCAAAAAATAAAAAAGCAAGCTGGATAAACACCCTAGTGAGGCAGCAGTGTGTTCTATCCCAACACACTCCTCCAGTGCTCTTATGAGTTACAATTCTCAGCCTCAGCACAGTATTTCTTCTACATACTAATGTGTTTTGCTTTATCTGCTGATATTTTGAGTGTCTGGAGGTAACAAAGAGTAGGGATGGCATTATTGTATCTATAAACATTATTCACAAATCTACCCAGTATTTAGGAGGGGCAATGGGAAACAGAGGGATTGTATTATTTCCCTGTTAAACGGGCAAAGAAAAGTGCTCAGCTAAAATAAAACATACTAAAGAGTAAAGAGAATTGGGGTGAGAGGCATGGGGGGCAGGAACAGAACTGAAATGGAAGCAGCAGAGAGAAGTGTAAAGAAAGGTTCAGAGTTGAACTCAGCCAGGGAGAGATGAACAAAGAGGTCTCTTGTTTGGTGGGACACACACACACACACACACACACACACACACACACACACACTCTCCTTACACACACACACACACACACACACTCTCCTTACACACACACACACACACACACACTCTCCTTACACACACACACACACACACACACACACACACACACACACACACTCTCTCCTTAACTTTAAATGAAGTCCTCAGACTTCTTTCCTTTCCTACTAACAGAATATTCTATTTTGTTGGAACCTTGTGAAACGCGTATCTTACTTTTATGCTGTTTTTGAAAGCAGTTACTTAAAAAAAGAAGCTATGGGGTTTTTAAAAAATAGTATAAAATCATATAAAATGACTAAAACTCAATGTTAGAATATTTCCATAAGTTTAAAGTTAACAGAATATACATTATTGATATTAAAAAGACAAATTGAATTTGAAAAAAATAGAATGACAGGTAAGTATTTTCTTATTTACAAGATGTTTTAGTCTAAAAAAAAGCATTTTGAAAGCTTTCCTTAAGGTACCTAACAAAACACTTTTGTACAAAAACTTAAAAAAGCATAAAAACAGGGCAAACATACAATTTTTGAACTAATGGAAGAAAATCAGAATCTTCCTGTAAACTCCTATGAAGGGTTACAATGACACATCAATTTTTATCTAAAGCAGTTGATAGCACTGTACCATTTACACAGGACATACCCAATATAATGTTCTTTAAAAAGGCATGACCAGAGACATGAAGACAATCTTCAGTTTTTAAAATTTTATCACTTTATGCCTCTATTTCCTAGAAAAACACTGAAAAAATTATTATTATTATTCCATAATAAACCAGATCACTCTACCAAATTATTTACATAACTTTGTAATAACTTAGGAACATATTATCTGTTCCATATCTAAGAATGTTTAATAACTTTCTAGATAAAAAAAAGTATGAAAATTATCCTTTGGAAACTTTTTTTTCCCCTGTAAAATTGTACTGCAAGCACTTCTTGCTAAAGGCTCACACAGTGAGACGAGACTGCCACCATGTGGGATAAGCATGCATCACAATAAAATATATATATTTCAAAATCAAATAATCCTTCAGTGTAATAAGAGAACTACCACATCTTTTATTCTAAAACACAATAGAAACAGTGGTAAGTACTGTTTGGTCTTCTTTACATTTTTCAAGATTCATTAATGTGATACTCATTTTTGGTACAAGTAGCTGGACACTGACACTCTGTGGAAACCATCCACATCCTTGCTACCCAAAGTATGTTCGAAGACCAGCAGCATCTATATTAGCTTGAAGCTTGTTAGAGATGCAAAATCAGGCCCCACCTCAAATGCACTGAATCAGAATCTGTATTTTAATATGATCCCCAGGTGATTTGTGTACACACTCAAGGCCAAGAAGCATGCAATTAGATTTCATTCCTATTTCTTACTCTCACCCTGTCTCCTTTACTCTCCATCCACCCAACACAGGGGTAGGTGTTTTTCACCAAAAACTCCAGATAGTCAAGAAAAATATAGTTGGTGTTACCTGAGTTATATGATTAGCGTCACTTTCAGTAAATGTGGAAATCTATTTTTTTATCAATTATTTTCTTGGGTTATTAATAGATTAATTCCATAATTCAGAAAAAATTAGAACAAATTTTCCAGGAAAAAGGGCTTGTTTAGTTTCAGGAGAGATTAGAGTATTTTATTTTGCCCAATCAGAGCCCTTCAGCATAAAGAGACATTCATATACATATATATGAACATTTTCCAGAAACATTAATTTATAATACATTTTTTAAAATACCAGCTTAACGGTATTTATTTACAAAAATATTTCATTACCTAATTTTAAACTTTTTGCTGTGATGACAGTTTGTAAAGTACAGGAATGCAAAATAACTACAAAGTGTAACACGTTTTTAGTGTTTGCAATACTGCTTTTCTTTTTAGATGAAACAATACACAGATTTTTTTAAACCGTATTTCAAAATGCATATTCCAGCAATTACCTTTGAGATAGTTACTGGGACTGAGCAAGATTAAATAAAAAGTGCAGCAACTGAAAAACACCTGCCAAGTTACAGTTTAAGGTATACACAAGCTAGAGCTCTATACCAAGCATGCTTGCCCCTGAAGTGGACAATGTTAGAAAAACTTAATCTTGCTCTTTTTCATATTGTCTTTTGGTAATGCATTTACAATGAACCAATAGTATAACTAGAAAGCAAAAGTGTTTTTCTGGTTCTAACTATCATGTGGAACAGAGGTCACACCTAACGTATCACGGTACTATTTATTTACAAAAAAAAAAAAAAAGTTAAAAAAATTAAAACATGATTTACCCTCTTTGCATTGCTTTCCATTGCTATGTTGATTCTATTTTCAACTCCTTACAATGTCTTCAGTTGAAGCAAAGTTTAGACAACACAAAACAAATTGCAAAAGTTAAAAAAAAACCTACCAAATAAACAGGATTCCATTGCCATTAACCTATATCCATTTGAAATGCCTGAGTCAAACAACCTACAATAAATACTGGTTTATTTACATGACATACACTATAAAATTTTAAACGATAAGTCTCATTGTAAAATACTGGCAAAACTGACATTCATGATTTTCCTGATGTAAAGAATAAAATAAAGAGACCACTTACATGTAGCCCTGGACTACTGTACTGAATTTGTAAATGAATTGTGCCTATATTGTTAAAATTAATTTGTATTAGTAACTGAAGAAAGCAATGTTATAACCCTGGTAATTGGGAAGTTATTAAAATCATTTAATTCATCTGAGAAAGGTAAGCCAGTTTCCCCTTTTTTTCTTTTTTTTTTTTTGGTTATTTTTGATTGCAACAACTGTTTTCTGTCTACAGAACCTTTTTTAAAACTTCGGAGGCAGTAGTAAAATCATTAATATTCACAAGAAAAATAATCCCCATAGCACTTTACAAGAAATTGATCAGAGTGATGAAAAGTGCAATTAACAAAAGCTGTAAACAGTATCTTCACATTCATTTTCAAATGAAAAGAAAAATCTGTGGGCATACATTTCAATCCAAGAGAACAAATACCCTAAAAGGGAAAAGAAAAAAAAAAAGGACATTTAAGATATAGGAGTGCTTTTTTATCCCCCAAAGTAAATACAGATTAAAAAGTCTAAGAATGTTGATCAAGTATCAAACTGATAAGGAACAAATTCTATAAACTACAAAATAAAAACCTTCATTGACAAAAATACATAAACTCTGTTTCATTTTTGGAAATTTATTTTTAAAAAAGGTAGAAGAAAATACCTGGAAAACTATTTTAAATATATATATATATATCTCTATATTTTAAAACAATAGTTAAGGTAGGCATCCAACAGCAAGCTGAAGCTATTGAGAGAGATCTTGCAATTATTGTTGTGGGCATTTTCCCCCAAAATAAAATTAATATTTGAAAATGCTCAATAGAGGGTTTTTTAAAGCACAGAAATGATATCTTTCCTGTTCATGTGTGAATATTTTTAAATGATGTATGATTTTTTTAAATTAATTGTATCTCGATATGAGATACCAGTATTTCTTATTATAAGCGTAAAACATAACTTTTTGTATGGATAATATACATACTTTTTAAGTACTTTGACTTAAACTTAACAAGTTCACCATTTTTAAAATTAAAGTACATTTATAAAAATTCCATTTTAAAACTAAAAGTATATTTTCTAGCAGTATGTATAAATATAACATGTTACTGTGTGATCTTAAAACAAATCTGAAAGTGTTGCAATAATTTAAGACCAAGAACACTGAAACATACAGCAGATTATTTTACTATTTTTTAAATCTATATAAAACCCTATTAAAGGTTTTAAAACTGATCAGTTTATTTAAGGTACAGCTAGCAGCATATTCATGATTTTGGTATGTTTTATACACATGTATCACTTGGTTTAAACTGAGCAATGTGGATTAAATGATAATAAAAAGTTTTCATTACCTAAAAAAGTGCAGAAAAAATTCAAGTTTAAAGTTCAGTGCTCTTTATTTTGCTGAAACAAACAAAATCCCAAAAGTTAAAGTGTAAAATAAACCTTTGCCACAAAAAATTTACCTTTGGATATAGCTTTTCTAATGTCACATGAGAAATGCCTTAAGCAAAACATATATGGAAGATAGAACTCAGGGTAAAACTTTGAACTCCGTGGTGTCTTCCACAAATTCTTCCTTTCCTCAGCTGTCTCCCCAGCACCCCTGAACCTAAAAGTATGTAACACTTTCAGACTTGTTTAAAACACTCACATATCTACATGAAATAGCTTCAGAGGAACCTACAATTAAGAAGTTCTAAGCCAAAAAAAAAATTGCTTCATTCTTTAAACTACTGTACTTAATTAAATTGTAATATACTTACACATAATAACACAGACAAGTAGCAGCATTTTTCACATCCATAAAAAATCAAATGGAGAAGTTAGTAATAGCTCAGTCGAATCTATAACCATTTTTTTGGAAACACTTTGTACAATTGAAATGCAAAGCGAAAGTGTTAAGATGATGCAAAACTTTAAATGGATGTAATGTACAGAATTTGTCAGAATATAAGATTTCAAATAACTTTCTCAGCAAATATATATGGTTTTTAGTTTGAAAACTGAAATGACTGGATATATGGTACATACAGAAAAACCACTTCCTACTTACAAACTACTAATCATGAATACTTCAAGGATTTTACAGTCAAGGACAAATGCAACAAAACAATGAGGATATGGAGAGGGCACATAAACATCTTTCATTTCTCTGATATTTTCTATTTTGACTTTATTTTTTTTTTGGTCAGTTTTCCTGAAATCGTGGCTTGCTGGTGACTATTACTTTCTTAGTATTTAGAAAGAAAAAAAAATAGAGATGTTACCTCTCAAATTACAATAAATTCCCTGGGTTAGTTATTACTGCAGACTGTCTCTTATCTACAGACGGAATCAAGTATAACTCTAAGAAGCTTATTTCCTACACTCAAACATACTTTAAGCTTTCTAATCCTAACTGAGTCTCCCGTTTGTTGTGCATAATTTGTAGATTAATTTAAAAATTAAATAACTCAAAACACTGACTTAAGATTTTCTTACAAAATCTTGGAAATCTATGTAAGGTAAATGTATATACTTTTATATTTGAAAATAATTACAAGATTAGTTCATTTTGTATACAACAGGAAAAATGACAGTAAAAATGAAGTTAATATACAAATACATTTGTGTTATATAACACAAAATAACACAGCGAATTAAATAACTGCAGCTAATATGACCTTCCACAGAGATAGGGAACCAATCAGTATATTAATCTACATAATGTTTTTCAACTTCTTTAAATCCATAATTGTTGATTTTATTGATGACATTCACAAAACTGTACCTTTAAAATAGGACCTAACACTTCCTGTGACATATCATGGAACTATGGGTTTATTGGATGATAACACAAATTAAGCAATTTATAAGCTGCTGAATGTTCAGAGAGCTGACATTAACTAAACAGAAATATGTTATTCATTGGTACTTTCTATAAATTCAAAAACTTTTGAATAGGGCTTATTTAAAAAATATTTCTTTTGGCTTGATCAATTATCTGTATCACACACATTTAGTCCCTACCAAATGATATTTAAAGTAAACTTTGATGTAAACTTTTGTATCTAGTAGTGCATGTTATAAAATGTAAACATAAAAGCTTTATTAATGAAGAGTAGAGGAAAATATGCATAACAGACTGTATGAAAAAGATGTCTGACATATTCCTTTAATGATCATATGGAGTAGAAAAACAACCATCTTGTTTACTATCAATTTGTGTTCTGATTATCTCTTAATGAAAAAACAAAATAATTTAAAGGAATTTTTTATAGAAGACAATATTTAAATTTCATTAACATTAATTTTAATGCTTCCATTTCGCTTCTGCTGGGTTGCTTTAACAACAATCAATAATCATCTTAGATTAGTCTGTATTCTGAGATTGCTTACTTCTAGATCTACTAGGTGGTTTCTTTCCTGTCCATAATGCTAGTCTATGAAACAATCATTCATTGTCCATTGCTGGTCTCGAATTGTATTATATTCCAATACAGAAATAATTTAGTTATCACAGTGTACATATTTTCCTTTCTTTTGGCTTTTTGAAACCTTGAAAGGATATGTACAGATTTATAGAATATTTATACAGAAAATATTTTGTAGGTCATCAGACTAAACTCTTATATAGATAATTATTGACAACAGATGCTTGTAATTTTCCATGCGATAGCATGTGCACTAAGATTTAATTGGCTCATCACCTGAGTGTATTGGAACAGTTAGCAAATAAAGAGCATTTTAAAAAGGGAGCTGAGCATTTTACTGAAATAATGAAAGGTTTTTTTTTTAAGCAATTTTAATTAAAGAATGCAAAGGTACATTTGGTTAAACATTTTATAAAAATTCAAGCAAAATTAAAAACATAGCCAATTTCAACATTTCTACAAATTTAACCAGTGTTATTTTGGTCAAATCCACCTTTAGCTGAATTAATGAGAACAAGGACAAGGGACATTGAAGTATTCTCCTCACCACAATGGAGGTTTTTCTCACTTTCCACACTGCATAGCCACTACATGGAAACTCCCAGAATGATGAGCAATTCGGTCATGCTCTACACTTTTCTTTTCAATGAAAAGTGATGTATCTTCTTGTTTTGCTTTTGACAAAATATGAACTAAATACAAGTCTATAATAACAAGAATCCAAGAGTAGCTCATACACAAGTCAACTATGTGTATGTTTTTACTATTTAAAGCCCACCATTCAGCTTACTTGTCTAAAGAGATGATAACAGTTTGTTTCTTTTTCATTAATGATACTGATGACCAGTCAGTGTTAAGAGAGGGAAAGTCCAAGACAGCTGCTTATAATCCAGTCCAATGACACATATATAACTATTTCAGCTTCAAGACTTCTGACTTATTGCCTCTGCCCCAAACAGGTCAAACACTGACGGCAGATAAAATGGCACAAACCCTTTTGGCATATGAAAGTTTAATACAGGAATGATCCAGGATTAGTCCCTGCACCAGGTCTCCTCAGAATCCCCCTTGGTTTCTTCATCTGTCACGTGTGACCTGTTTAATTCCCAAATTGTCAACTCATAACTGGCACACATCATATACTCCATTTCGAGTGCGTGTGAACACTCCTCAGTTAAAGCCACATGACTGAGGTAAAACAGTGCATGATTGTGCTAGGAAAGAGCAGTATTCGGTGACGAACATCCCTTTAAAGTTAACTTTTTTAAATAATGTAATAAAAATGGAAAACTTTTTTCCTTCTGGCTGAAGTTGGACTTATTGGATTCTGGTTGTCAGAACTGGTACCACTTCTTATCTTTGTATTTCAACATAATCTAAAGGGGAAAAAAAATAAGAAAAACATGTTTTTAAAATGCCAGAACAATAACCTTTATAAGTTATAAGTGATTTCTGTATTTTTCCAAAACATTATGTCATTCTGCAATATTCTGTAGTGCTACTATATTGCTTACTTGAAATCAACTTACTGAAAGCAGTAAGAACTATTCTGTTTAGAGGAAAAAATACGATATCCATTAAGAACTAGCCTAGAATTCCTCAGATTGCTTAGAAATGTGACATAATTTGGTGACCTAAGCTAGTAATATAAAAGTAAGATAATTTTTATTTTGTACTATGAATTAAAAATAATGCTTGAAGAACTGGGGAATTAAAGGTTGAAAATGCTACTCCTACTGCCATCTCAAATTTACTGAGCATCTACTCTGAGCCAGACACTGCATGACACAAGTTCCCTACTTGATTTCAGTCACAACCATTCTTGGGCTAGGCATTGTTTTTCTCTCCATTTAATACATGACACTGAAGCTTCTAGGGGTTGCCCAAGGTAATGCAGTGGTGAAAATGGAATCTGTGCCCAGGTAGTCTAATTAAAGAACCTGTGATTGTAATTACCTCAATGTACTGTCTTCCTTAGACTCTGAAATACAGCTCAAGAACAATTGGTAGAAGGGAAAGCTATCAGTGTAAGATTAAGTTCTTTCCTAAATATTCAGAGTGTGAATATATTCCAAAATTGACTAAAGTGCTACATGCTGTGGAGATCATACAATCGGGTGTAGGGTTATGACAACAAAAATCCTGACCTAGATTGACCATCACTAGCCTGTATGTGAGGTGCCTGTGGGTATAGTACAAGTAATCATAAAGGATCTCTGAACCTCTCTGAAGCCCTAGACAAATATCTTCCACATCAAGATACCTCTTCATGCATTCTAGGTTTCTGGATTTTTGAGCAAGGAGAAAGTGACTTTTGATTGAAAAATTTAAAAAAGAGTTATCACTACTAATTGGGTGCTCAAATATAAAAACAACCTTAAAATTGTTTCTTCAGACAAATTCAAAATGTCCTCAAGGGCCCGCCTAGGAACTAGATGTGTGAAGTAACCTAGTGTAAAGCATCAAGGAAAGGCAGGCCTGTGTGTCAAAGAGAAAAATGTGAATTTCCTGTAAAGACTTTTAAATTCAGCTTTTTAAGAGCACAGTGTGGTGTAAGGGGACCAATTGGGGATCCCTACTTTACAGCATATGTCTCTGAGCTCTATCATGACTTCCTAGGTCCCCCATTGCAAAATGCACCTCTTTACTCCTCCATATGAATTGGTCCACAAGGCGGACTTAGTATTATTTATTTAAATAAAAAGGTTTGTCAATTTTAGTTATGTATATCTACCTGGAAGACTCAAGGAGGCAAATTATATCTTTCTCTAGGACAAAGTGGTAGTAGACTCTGAGGCATTAAGAAAAATTAACATTGGGACAGGCGCGGTGGTTCACGTTTGTAATCTCAGCACTTTGGGAGGCCAAGGCTAACACGGAGACTACCCTGGCTAACACGGTGAAACCCCATCTCTACTAAAAATAAAAAAAATTAACTGGGCGTGGTGGCGGGCGCCTGTAGTCCCAGCTACTCGGGAGGCTCAGGGAGAATGAGGTGAACCCAGAAGGTGGAGTTTGCAGTGAGCCGAGATCACACCACTGCACTCAAGCCTGGGCAACAGAGTGAGACTCCGTCTCAAAATAAATAAATAAATAAATAAAAATAAATAAAAATTAATATTGGTATTGCATTCCTTAAGGAATAGTTGTAGTTGCAAAGCTGCTAGCTTTCTTACCAAAACCCTGAAGGTGGGCAGGTTCCTTCAAAATTTATAATCTTATAGTAAGAAACCAAAGGCTATTGGAGCTACATTCCTGTATGGTTCCCTCTGGTGGCAAAAATTAGGAATTTGCCATTGTACAATGAATATATGCAAATTCATGTGTGTAGAATAGCTATAAAAATAAAATAACATTCACACTTGCTTTATCTAGGGCTTTTTGTTCAAATATCTGTTTGAGAGTCATACCTCATGAGCATGTTTAGAAAATGACTCTGCACTTGATAACATGGCCGCAGTTCTTTCTTCCAGATCGCCAAGTTTCTGTCCTCTTTCATCTAGTGCCAACCTGGCTCGTGCTAATTCACCGACAACTCCAGAGGCTGCCCCTTTCACACCTTCAATGCCACCAGGGCCAGGAATATGCTGTGCAAGGCTCCTTGAAGCCTTTCCCGAGGACGATTCTCCAACTGAACACATTTGATAAATGAAAGTGTAACTCAAAACATGAAAATTTTACTAATATAAAATCCTACTACATGATAGCATTAAAATACAATTTTTGGATTGAGTGGTAATATAATTGAAATAAAATTATAAAGTGAAATACGCTTAATACATGCTTTCTTTTGTTGGTTTAATATTGGTTTAATAATTTTTAGATACTTTTTCAAACATGAAAAAACACAATGTACATTAAATACTCTATACTAGTTCATACAGCAGGACTTATGCAAAAAAGGAGCTGGTAAATATTTAATGAAACACATAATAGGTATATTGATACCAATTTATATAATGGCAAAAACTGCTCTTTTGTATGCAAAAAATGAAAGATAAAGATATTTAGCTTCAAATATACAGATTTAAATTTAAATATACAGATTTGATTATGTTTATTTACTCCACACTTCCTCTTACTTAAAAATATACTATGCTTAGGCTCAGAAGTAAAGATAATTAAATAATTTATTTAGTAGTCTATTTCAGTCTCCAAAAATTATAGGCATGCTATATTCTTTTCTTTTTCTCCATTTATCTTGTCACTTACCAAATGGATCACATTATTCCTTCAAAAGATCTTGGGATTCACTCTTTTCTTTCCTTTTGCTATCCAGATTTTTTTTAACCTAACACTTAGATCACTGTAAAAGTCTTAAATTCTTTAAAGGCTAACCCCAAGTTTCCTGGTTCCTCAGCTTACATTTCTTTCTTTCCTTTTTCTTTAAATATAACTCATATACCACATTTGCTCCTTTAAAGTGAATACATTGGTGATTTTTACTTTATTCGCAAGGCTGTGAATCACCATCACCACTAATGAATTCCAGAGCATCTCATCACTGCAAAAGAAGCTCCAGGCCTGTTAGCAGCCACTTTCCATTCCCACTCTTTGCAGTTCTTGGCAATCACTAATCTACTCTCTGTCTCTATAAATTTGCCTATTCTGAGTATTTCATTTAAATGGATTCATACAATAGGTGGCCTTTTGAGCTGGCTTCTTTCACTGAGAGTAATGTCAAAGGTTATTGATGCTGTATCATGCATCAGTACTTCATCCCTTATTATGGCTGAATAACATATCATTTTATGGATAAAGTATATTTTGCTTATTCATTCATCAGCTGATGGACATCTGGGTTGTTTCTACTTTTTGGCTATTATGAATAAAGCTACTATGAACAGTTATACAAATATTTGGGTAAATGCATGTTTTCAATTTTCTTGGGTATATGCCTAGGCATAGGATAGCTGGGTGATGTGATAACTGTATGTTTAGTTTTTTAAGGAACCATCAGAGTTTACCAAAGAGGGTGCATCATTTTACATTTTGACCAATAATATATGAGGGTTCCAATATCTCCACATTCTTGCCAACATTTGTTATTGTGAATCTTTTTGATGACATCCATCCTAGTAAGTGTGAAGTGGTATCACATTGTGGATTTGACTTGCATTTCCCTAATGACAAATGATGTTGAAGATCTTTTCATGCATTCATTTGTCATTTGTATATTTTCTTTGGATAAATATCTATTGAAGTTGATATGGTTTGGCTGTGTCCCCACCCAAATCTCATTTTGAATTGTAGCTCCCATAATCCCCATGTGTCATGGGAAAGACCCAGTGGGAGGTAACTGAATCATGGGGGCAGGTTTTCCCATGCTGTTCTCATGAGAGTAAGTCTCACAAGATCAGGTCTTATGCTTTTATAAAGGGCAGCTCCCCTGCACATGCTCTCTTGCCTGCTGCCATGTAAGATGTGCCTTTGCTCCTCCTTGGCCTTCCACCATGTTTGTGAGGCCTCACCAGCCATATGGAACTGTGAGTTTATTAAATGTCTTTTTCTTTATAAATTACTTAGTCTTGGGTATGTCTTTATTAGTAGCATCAGAATAGACTATTACACAGATCCACCTAAAAATTGATCTATTTGTCTTCTTATCATTGAGTTTTAAGAGTTCTTAATATATTCTGGACACTAGACCTAATCTGATAACAGGTATGTGATTTGCAGATAATTCATCGCATTCTTTGGATCATCTTTTCACTTTCTTGATAGTATTCTTTGAAGCACAAAGTTTTAAATTTTGATAAATTCCAATCAATATTTTTTTTCCTTTGGTTGCTTGTGATTTAGGTGTCATATCTTAGAAACCACTGCCTAATCCATGGTTATGCAAATTTATACCTGTTTTCTTCTAAGACTTACAGTTTTAGCTCTTATATTGAGATCTTTGAGCCATTTTGAGTTAATTTTTGTGTGTGGCGTGAAGCTGGGGCCCAACATCGTTTTTTTTTTTTTTTTTTTGCAGGTGACTATCTAGTTATTCCAACATCACTTATTGAAAAGACCATTCTTTGGCCACATAATTTTCTTGGCATCCTTTTAAAAAATCAATTGACCATAAATGTATGAGCTTATTTCTGGACTCTCAACTTTATTTATCTTTATGGCAGTACCACACTGTCTTGATGACTATAGCTTTGTAGTAAGTTTTGAAAATAGAATGTTTTAGTCCCTCCAGCATTTTTCTTTTTCAATATTTGTATGTGTGTGTGTGTGTGTGTGTGTGGCTATTTTGAATTCTTTGAATTTTCATTTGAATTTTAAGAACAGCTTATTGCTTTCTGAAAAAAAAAAGATATGATTTTGATAGGAATTGTGCTAAATGTGTAGATCAATTTGTGGATACTGCCATCTTAACAATGTTAAGTCTTCTAATTCATGAACGTGAGATGTTGGTCCACTGACTTACATCTTGGTTTCTCAAAATGATATTTTGAAGTTTTTACTGCATATGTCTTATACTTCTTTGGTTAAATTATTTCTAACTGGTTTATCTTTTTGATACTACTATAAATGAAACTGTTAATTTCATTTATGAATTAGTCATTGCTTGTGTATAGAAATGCAATTCATTTTCTATATTGATCTTGTATCCTGCAACCTTGCTGAAACTGTTTATTAGCTATAATTATTTTTGTGTGGATTCCTTAGGATTTTCTATAGATAAGATTACATCTGCAAATAGAGACAGTTTTACTTCTTCCATTCCAATTTGCATGCCTCTTACTTGCTTTTCTTGCCCAATTTCCCTGGGTAGAGCCTCCTTTCCTATGTAAAATAGAAGTGGTAAGAGCTCTTTGAATATGCATATAAAACTTATAATTAGCTATACATTTTTGGAAGGATTTTGATTAGAACTGCATTAACTGTATATGTGTATATATACATACACACATCAGTTTTGAGATAATTAGATATACATTTTTGGAAGGATTTTGATTAGAACTGCATTAACTGTATATGTGTATATATACATACACACACCAGTTTTGAGAGCATTGGTATCTTTTATTGAATCTTCCATTCCATGAACATGGTATACTCATTCATTTGTTTGAATCTTTAACTTCTCTCAACAAAGTTTTCTAATTTTCTATTTTTCCCATGGAGATTCTGAACATGTTCTGTTAAGATTTATTTCTAAGTACTGAATTAAAAGAAACACTATGGGTGATAGGCAGAGTAATGTCTCCCTTCCCCCACAGATGGCTACATTCTAATCCCTGGAACCTGTGATTATGCCATGCAGATATGACTAAGGACCCAGACATAGAGTTCATCTTGCATTATCTAGGTGAGCCTAACCTAATCACATGGGTCCTTAAAATTAAAGCAAAGAGGTTTTTTTTTTTCTGTTGTGGGCAGAAAGAGATGTGGCTTTCAGAAAAATAGAGATATGCAAGGTTGTTGGCCTTGAATACTGACAATGGGACCAGAAGCCAAGGAAAGTGGATGGTCTCTAGAAGCTAAAAAAGGCAAGGAAATGCATTCTCCCCTGAAACCTCAAACAAGAAACACAGCCCTGGGAACACCCATAAGACCTGTGTTGATTTCTAACCTATGGAATTGTAAGATAATACATTTGGGTTCTTTTAAGCTAGTAATTTTGTGGTAATTTGTTATAGCAGCAACAGAAAACTAATACAAAGAGTAATTTTAAACATTTCATCTTTTATGATTGTTAATATAAATTAAATTTTATTTTTGTATATGATTACATCTAGTAAGTTTGGTAACCTCTGTTATTTCTAACAATTTAGCTATAGATTCTTTTGGTTCTTCTAAATATGTCATCATATCAATCATTTGCAAATGACTGTTTTGTTTTCTGTTTTCTATTATAGTACTTCATTTTTTCTTCCCTTTCCATACCCTCTAGGGACTTGAAAAGAATGCTGAATGTATGTGTTAATAGTGGGCATTATGTGTCATTCCTAATTTCAAAGGGAAAGTTTTTAATATTTAATATTCCTACATTAAGAGTGACATTTGCAATTTAGTTTCTAGGAGTCTCTATCAGGAATTGCTACTGAAATTTTAAATGACAAATCAACTTTGAATTCCTGGTATAAACCAAACTTGGTCTTGGTATATTATCTTCATTACATATTATTTGC
Organism: Macaca mulatta; assembly: GCF_049350105.2. NCBI lineage: Eukaryota > Metazoa > Chordata > Mammalia > Primates > Cercopithecidae > Macaca > Macaca mulatta. The sequence continues at coordinate 65,829,494 of NC_133409.1, read as the reverse complement.
TATCTTAATATTTTATTTCAAATTTTCTATCTATAAATGATTTTTGCCTTTGTTTTTTCCTTTCTAATACTATTCTGGTTTTTGGTATCAAGGTTGTGTTAGCCTCATAAAATGAGCTGATGAGTGTACCTATTTTTTCCTATCTTTTGGAAGTTTGTGTGAGAGTTAAGTTATTTTTTCCCTAAATATTTGGGAGAAGTATTAGTGAAGTCCAATTTGTACCAGAAGTTTACTTGTAGAAAGGTTTAAAATGATGGTTTCAATGTCTGATAGTTATAGTACTATTAGGGTTTTTATCTTTTTGTCCATTTTCGTTGTTGTAATTTATACAATTCCATGAAAAATAAAGTTACACGTTACATTCTCTTATTTTTAACTTCAGTGTCATTCCTTTTTTTTTTTTTTTTTTTTTTTTCCTAATAGCATCTTCTTATGCATTTCTTTTTTTGTGCTCGGTTTCACAAGAGGTTTATCATTTTTATTAGACTCTCAGAGAATCAACTTCGGCTTTTGTTATGCACTGAACAGTTGTGCCCCCTCCCCACCCAGTCATATGTTGAAATCCTTCCCTAACGTAATGTCAGAATGGGACCTCTGGGAGGTAATAAGGGTACTGTCCTCATCAATGGGATTAAAGCCCTTAAAAAGAGGCCAGAGAGGTAGCTTGCTCTCTTTCCCCCAGGTGAGAATGCAGCCAGAAGGCTGTCTGCAAGCCAGGAATAGGGCCCCCAAACAACTCAATCCTGCTGGCACCTTGGTCTCAAACTTCCAACCTCCAGAGCTGTAAGAAATAAGCTTCTGTTGTTCAAAAGCCATCCAGTCTATGGTATGTTGACATAGCAGCCTTAACTAAGACAGCTTTGCTAATTTTTGTATTGCATTTTACTATTTCATTAATACCGTAATCTTTTTTATTTGGTTTATTTTGCTGTTTTTCTAACTTTTTGAGATGAATGCTGAGTTCACTCATTTTCACGTTTTCTTTTTCAAATACTAATATGTATTTAAGATTAAAATTTTCACTCTTAATTATTACTTCAGTTACATACCAATGGTCATAAATTCATTGACACAAGGGTTATCCAAAGTATATTTCTTTGTTTTCAAACATGAGGATTTAAACTTTGTTATTGATTACAAGCATAATTGCACTGTGATCAAATTGTATACACTGAAGTTATTTTAATTCTCTGAGATTTATTAATTGATATAACTGTTATTAAATCTATATTTAGAACTTCTTACGATGATTGAGAAACTGTTTCTTCTATTAGTTATGTCAATATTTGTTTTTATATATTTTGAAGTCAAAATAGTAGGTGTATTCAAATGCCTTAATGTCTAATTTTTCTTATATTAATACAGTTATACCAGCTGATTCTTCATTTGTGTTTATGCTTTTCCATCTTTTTAAATTTCAACCTTTTTGTGACCTTATGTTTTATATGTGTCCCCATAAACAATGTACATTTCTTTCTATTTAATTAATTAATTAATGTATTTTTAGAGACAGGCTCTTGCCCTGTCACTCAGGCTGGGACAACAGTAGTGTGATCACGGCTCATTATAGCCTCAAACTCCTGGGCTCAAGTGATCCTCCTGCCTCAGCTTCATGAGTAAGTGGGTCTACAGGTGCATACCACCACTAAATTTTTAAATTTTTTGTAGAGACAGGGGCTTGTTATGTTGTCCAGGCTGGTCTCAAACTCCTGGTCTCAAGCAACCCTCCCGGCTAAGCTTTCCAAAGTGCCAGGATTGCAGGTATGAGCCTCGGCACCAGCTTTCTTTTCTTTTCAAATTTAGTCTAAAAATTTTTGTCTTTTAGCTGAAACATTTATTCTGCCTACATTTACTACCATTATTTATATTTAAGTTAAACCTACCATGCTTTAGGTACTATGTTTATCCCACCTGTTTTGTATTCTCTCTTTTTTTGCTTTGTTTTAGAATGACTGTGATTTATCTGCTATTCATCTGGAAGTTATGTTCTATTTTTCTAAGTTTTACAGGTTATCCTATAAATTACATGCATCCTTAACTTATCAATACCAATGAACACTTTTTACAAGTTTCCCAAAAAATTCAAGAATCTCAGATCACCTTAAATCCATTTACTCTTTCTAAACTCCTTAATGTTATGACATATTTTTGGGCCATGTTGTTGTTTGTGTATGTGTGTATACATACATATGCCATACACCTTTATTTTGCAGTTTATAAAGATTATATTAATTATATTTATGCACATATCACTTTCGTTCCAAATCACTGTGTGTCTCTGACATCCCATCCAAGATTATTTTCCTTTTATCTGATGTGTACCCTTTAGAACTCCCTTTAGTGTGACGACGAGGTTTACTTATTTGTCTAAAAATGTCTCATTCTTAAAGAATTTTTGTGTATAGAATTATGGATTAAATAGAATCAATATAATTTTCTGTCAATATACAGAGGATCATCTTACTATCTTTGGCTGTTGAGAAGTCATGTATCAGTCTCTATTTGTTAAAAAATATCTATAATTTTTCTCTAGCTACATTAAAGATTTTCTCTTGGTCTCTGGTGTACAATATTTTAATGAGATTAGCTAATTGAAAATTTTTAACAACATCACTGGAATTAATTAGGCTTCTCGAATTTGTGGATCCCTATCATGTATCAATTCTAAAAAGTTTTCTGACTTATTTCATTCATATATATATATATATATATTCTTCTTTGCAGTCCTATTTCCTTCTTGAGAAGGTCTAAACATATGTTAGATCTTCTCATAGCAACTTCATTTTTTAATCCTCTCCTACATGTTTTATTTTGTTTGTTTCTTTGTCCTGTATTTTGGATGATTTCTCCTAACCTATCTTTAAGTTACATAATTCTTTCTTCACTTTTGTCTAATTTGTAGTTAAGCCTATCTATTGGATTTTTAATTTTAGTTTTTGAATATTTCAGGTCTAGAATTTCATTCTGGGTTTTTTCACATCTACTGCTATTGACTTTTACAGTTTTCAGTTACCTGAAACAATGTTCAGGCATGATATTTATCCTCTTAAACACAATAACTACGAATAATTATTTTATAGTCTGTGTCTGAAAATTCCAACATGTGAAGTGCCTATCCTTCTGCCTTTTCTGTTTTATTAATCATGCTGTTGACTCCTAGTGTTCCTGGTTATCTGTAACTGGTTTCTGGTCATCTATGTTCCTGGTTATCTATGACTACATATTTGAAAAATTATTTGCAGAGATAATTCGAGGACTCGGAATACACTATATTCTTTTTGAGATCATTTTTTTCATTTGCTTCTGCCAGGAGCTAGGGACTCTAGCAGTCTGGAAAAATCTTAATTAACAATTAACACTGAAGATGTCACAGGCCAACCAGATATTTGAAGCTGAGCTTAAAGTCATGTGTGTGTACGTGGCAGGTGGACGTGGGCAGTTTATTCGCAGTTCACCCTTACTCTCATAGTCCTTTGGTGTCTTTGCAAATAGCAGGAGTTATTTCAGGGTCCCCACTCTTGCCAGGCTGGGGAGCCCATCTTGCTAGCCCTAGCACAGCTTAGTACCTCAGCCTCATTAGCAAAGCACTGCAGAGTCAAAGTGCCCCAAGTTGCCAGGCTCTCTGCTCTGGGCTTCTTTCCCCATGGATACTGTTCTTGAAAATTCCTTACTGTACGATTACTTCCTTGATGTTTTTAACAAATTTTAGAAATACGTTTTCTAAGTCTTATATAACTTTATAAATTTTCCTCAGTAAGAATTTTATTCCAAATTATCAGTCCCCACTGACTTAAGCAGTCTTCATTTTTAAAGCTGAAATAAAACTATAGAGCAATCTTCTGGGTAAGTTAAAAAAAAATTCATTGCACTGCTACTTACTGCTATTTAATGTTACAGTTTTTCTAATTAGTCAAACAAACATGAAACAACAATTCTAAATATTTTAGCAAAAAAGAAAAAAACTCAAAGGATAGATAATAGCTGCTGTTTATAAGAAAGGTTAAGCATTCACTGATTCATTAGTTCATTCAAGGACAAACTGTTTACTTTTATGAACTACGTGGAAGGTACTAAATGAACCAGAAGGTTTCTTTTATTACGAAGGTTAAATGAACTAGAATAGTTTTTAGAGGTTTTGAAAGATAGATTAAATGTTAAAGTAAAAACTTTTCAAAGTTAAGGTTATCAGTTAAAGAAAATCATAGCATTAAAACAACATCGCATTTAATGAAAATAAAGTAAGTACTTTCTAAATTATTTACTTAAAGTTGTGAATATTACTTTTTAGTATCGGAAGTTGTTCTGATTTTGGTTCCTTGAGTAAAATAGTTCCCTGATTTGGGATAGAATAACAGAAAATAATTTTATGTATTTTGTTAAAACGTGGAAATAGTAATTGTGACAAAGAGAAAAAAGTGCACATAATTTACAGGTATAAAAAATTCGTATGGCTTGTTTCTGTTTTATAGATATATTATCCGAATTAAATAAATCAACTTACATAATTCTTCTCTGTCAAGAGACTGTGCACCACCTCCAAATAAGCCTTTAAAGAATCCCCTGTTTGGTGCTTCAGGTGTTTCTACAGGAGTGAAGAGTTCACCCAACATTTCCTTTAAAATTAAAACAAATTGTAACTGTTAAAATTTCAGGGAATCTGAACTATAATTAACAAAAGTATCACTGTAAACTCTTTTAACTTAAGCTTAGAACATTACCTATTGAGATTCACTATTAATGAGCACACGTCCTATGATCGGATACAGAACATGCTGATTTATTCCAACACCAAGTTTCTAAAACTAAAATATGACTTATTTGCTGCTTGCCCCTTTCACTAGATCACTTTCTTTGTTTGCATTTGAGGCAAACAGTATTTTTGCTTAAGAGTGTCAGGAGATTCTAATCTTTAAGATGACATTTTCATATAACTCGTATGAATTGATAATAGGATTAATAATTACATTAGAAAGACTTTTTTTTTTTTTGAGACAGTCTCACTCTGTCACTCAGGCTGGAGTGCAGTGGAACGATCTTGGCTCACTTGCAGCTTCTGCCTCTGGGGTTCAAGTGATTCTTATGCCTCAGCCATCGAGTAGCTGGGATTGCAGGCACACGCCACCATGCCCGGGTAATTATTGTATTTTGTAGAGTCAGGTTTTGCGCCATGTTGGCCAGGCTGGTCTTGAACTCCTGGCCTCAAGTGATCCACTCGCCTTGGCCTCCCAAAGTGCTGTACAAGCGTGAGCCAACATGCCCCGCCAGAAAGACTTTTTAATAGCAAGTATAAAAGTCCAGTGTAATAATGATGATATATAGTTTTGGAATTATAACCTTTAGCTGAGTCAGAAAATTTGTAATTTAGACACCAACTTTTTCTCTCATAAACACATGTTAGGAAGAGAATTATGCCAACATACACCTGAAATTTCAGAAATCTGGCAGAGAGATGGGAACTCTTCCTTGTACGTCATCAGATTTTTCTGAAATTACTGTCACTATTTTTCAGAGCACAGAAATGGTAAAAGTCAGAAGAAAAGTAAGATTGCTGACATGTTACCGGTTTTGTTGACAATACATAAAGAGGAAAGAAGATTTTTCTAAGAAAAGGATGGTAGCGGCAGGGTGCGGTGGCTCACACATGTAATCCCAGCACGTTCGGAGGCCGAGGTGGGCGGATCACAAGGTCAGGAGTTCGAGACCAGCCTGACCAACATGGTGAAAGACTGTCTCTACTAAGCATACAAAAATAAGTAGGGCGTGGCAGCGTGTGTCTGTAATCCCAGCTACTTAGGAGGCTGAGGCAGGAGAATCGCTTGAACCTGGGAGGCGGAGGTTGCAGTGTGCCAAGATTGCACCACTGCACTCCAGCATGGGCAGAAAAGGATGGTAGCAACATTTATATAGGAGTTCTGCTATACTCTGGTATTATTACATCATTATAGTTGGAATAAAAGTATGTATTTTTCATGGTTTTTTCCTTAGGGCTGGGCTAAGAAGGCTGGTAAAGGATGTTTAGGTTTTCTTTTAGACATATCCATATTAATGTTATCCCTCCACCCAGATTGCAAATGGGAGGAGATAACTATTAACACTACACAACAGTTTTATTTATAAGGCTGAAGTGGACTGAAGTCCTCACGGTTTTATTTTCTTTCCTCTGGATTTCTATAAAGTGTAGTAAACCTAGAATAAAACACTTTCTGAATTCAATAAATCAAACTTGTTAAAACCCACTATAGAATATACTGATATCTATTATTATATTGAAATTTATATTAAACTCTATAACAAAGGAAATTTTAGGCATATTTTAAATCTTTTAAAAACTGTATTTCACACATTCTAATTTAAACTATATGTATTAAATCGTTATAATGCAAAAAAAATCAATAACAGCAACATAGCTATCATTTGGGTGTCTCATGCTTAATCAAAAGAAGAATATGACATGAAAACAGTGATAGTTTAAAGGCATGCTTTTAAAAAAATTTTACCTCATTTTAGAATTATGGTTTGTACTTCTTATTTGGTGTTTAATGAGCTTACAATTTTACAAAGGTAAAGTAAGAAATATAAAAACACTAGATTAAACTCATTATATTCTCTGAAGTAGAATGATTACAAACTTTGGAACCAGATGGATCTGGATTTGATTCTCAATTTCTGCCTTTTACTAGCAGAAGACTCTTAGTCAAATTAGTCTGTCAAAGAAATGGCTTCTTCAACTTTAAAAGGGGGAGATAATGATAACTGCCTCTCAGGAATATTATTAGCATTAAAGATAATGAGCATATAAAGTGCCAGGAGTAGACATCAATAGTATATGTACAGAAGTAGAAAGATCACATAGAGATGAAACCAATTAGAAAATACCCAAGTCATTTATCCACAGGTTAATATTATGAACAGACATCTTTAAAAGGAGTTGAAAATTCAGTGTTTCTTAGAGTCTAGATTATCTGCAGTCTTAGTATAAAGGTTTTGGGAAGTACATAAAATAATATGTATAGGTATTTTTTTCACTTCTATTTAAATAAGGATTTTGATTATAAGTAAATCTACTATTCAGAATGATTCATGTTAATGCTAGTAAATGTTGGTGAAATCTAAAACAGATTTGTAATTTCTGTGATCTTGCTACATCTATTCATAGTAGACAGGATTTCTGAAACAAGACATTGGACTTAATTACTCTTCTAAAATATAAATATTCAGAAATAAATATACTTGTCCGATTTTAGACTCTTGCATGTAATTTGTTTTGCATGTGAGCTAACCAGGTTAGAATGGTATTATTTAGGACTAATTTCATGAATGGGTCAATGTATGGGCTTTCGTTATCCACACATTGAATGCCACTACAAAGTCCTGTATAGTGCATCAAATAATCACTGATTTTAATCATTTTAAGAAAACTTTATATTGTAAGAGTATTGAGTCTGAAAAAATAAATATCTCCAGGATAAGCACACAGCAATAAACTTCATACTGAACCTACACAATATATATGAGAAGCTAAGCAGTTCAACTGACATCAGTTGTTTACAGTGATTACTTGGGGTTTTGTTAATAAATTATAATCCTGAGGTGCTTACCAAAGTAAAGTTACTTACTTAGTTGCTTTAAACTGAATTAATTGGTATGTTCCAACTCTATGATTACAGTAAATTTTGGTTAGGGTTCACAAATGAATATAAATAGTCCATTTGAAAAAAATAGTTTATTGTAAATTATCTTTGTGTTTTTCACTATGGTATAGTTAAAAATAATGCTGTAAAAAGAAATTTAAGTATTTCAATCTATAAACATACCATTGACTAATTGCCCGTCAAAGACAATTAAAAGTCCTGAATCCATAATCTTTTAAACAGCTTTACTGAAGTATAATTGACATACAAAAACTGGCAGATATTGGACATGTACAATTTGGTGAGTTTCGATATATGCATATATGCATGAAACCACCACCACAATCAACACTGTGAATATATCCATCACTCCCAGGTTTTCTTCTGCTCCTTTGTAAGACCTTCTCTAATTCCTTCTTTACCCCCCATATCCAAGTTACTGCTGATCTGCTTTCTATCACTATTATTTCTTGAGTTTTTATATACATAGAACAACATGTACTCTTTTTCTTGGCTCCTTTCATTAAGCATAATTATTTTGAGATTCATTGACGCTGCTGATTGTATCGTTCACTCCTTTGTATTGCTGACTAGAATTCTACTGTATGATAAAATGCAATTTGTTTTTCCATTCATCTGTTGAGGACATTTGGGTGGTTTCCAGTTTTTGGCTATTACAAATAAAGCGGTTATGAATATACATTTCCTTTTAATAATAATAAAAAAAACTATGAATAAAATGGCTGGGTCCTTGGCTCATGAATGTTAACTTTAAAAAAAAACCTCCTAAACTGTTTTCCAAAGTGGTTACACTTTTTTATGTTCTCATCAGCATTGTATGGAGTTCTAGATCGTCTATATCCTTGCCAAAACTTGGCATGGTATTCTTTTTAATCTCAACCACTCTCATAGGTGTTTAATGGTATCTCACTGTGGTTTTAATGTGCAGTTCTCTAATGATAAATAATGTTGAGCATATTTTCATGGTGAGCTTTCTTTTTGAATATTCTGGCTATGTTTTTATTGAGTTGTTTCTCATCCTTCTTCTGAGTTTTAAGGGTCATTCACATATTTTAAAGACAAGTCCTTTATTAGATATATGTTTTGCCCAGATTTTCTTCCCATCTATAAGCTGTCTTTTCATTTTCAAAAGCGTCTTTTGAAGAGCAGAAAGTTGAAGTTTTGTTGAAGTTATCAATTTGTTCTTTTATGGATGGTGCTTTTGGTGTCACAGCTAAGAAATCTTTTCCTAAAATAAGGTCAGAGATGTTTTCTCACATCTCTTTCTAGAAGTCTTGTAATTTTGGGGTTTCCATGTAGGTCCATAATACATTTTCAATAAATTTTGGTTTATGGTGTGAAGAGTGGATCAAAGCTTATTTTTTTTGCATTTTAATATCCAATAGTTCCAGCATTACTTGTTGAAAGGGCAATTCTTTCTCCACTGCATTGCCTTGTGCCTTCTTTAAAAAAATCAGTTGTCCATGTATATGTTTATTTCTGGATATTCTATTCTGATCCATTCATCTTGATGCCAAAAATACCATTCTCTACTGATTACTGCAGCTTTATAATAATTCTTGAAATAAGGTTGTGTTAGGCCTTCCATTTTTTTCAGAGCTGTTTGGTGTATTTTAGTTCTCTTGCATTTATGTATGAATTTTAGGATAAACTTGTCAATTCCTACAAAAATTTCTAAAAAAATTTTTTAATTTTTAAAAATTTCTTTTATTAATATTTTATAGCTTTTCAGTGTAGAGATCTTTCATTTTCTGTTAGATTTATCCCAAAGTATTTCATAAGTTTTGCTATTATAGATGGTATGGTTTTTAAAATATCAATTTCCAAATGTTCACTACTAACATATAGAAATAAAATTATTTTTATATATTTATCTCATATCCTACACCCTTGCTAAACATACTGAGTAATTCTAGTAACCTTTATGGTAGATTTTATTAGATTTCCTATACTGATGATCGTGTCATTGTGAATAAAGACAGTCCTTTTCCTTTTCTTTTCCTTGCCTGAGTGCACCGGTTAAAACCTCAATTACAATACTGAATGTAAGTGGTGAGAGTGAACATTCTTCTGTAATTGCTGATTTCAGGAAGAAAGAATTAGTATTTCATTCACTAATATTATTTGAGATGTGGGTTTTTCTTACATGTTAAGTTTTCTTCTATTCCTTGTTTGTAGAGATTTTTAAAAATCAGGAATATTTGTTAGATTTTGCCACCTGCTCTTTTTCTTTTTTTAAGCTTTTTAATAAGATGGATCACAGTGACTGATTTTCAAATGTTAGGTCAATCCTACTTTCCCGGGATAGGTCTCACCTGGTCATAATGTATTATCCCTTTGATATATTGCTAAATTCAATTTGCAAAACTTTTTTTTTTTTTTTTTTTTTTTTTTTTACAAATTTTGCTTTTATATTTGTGAGAGATATTGGTTTATACGTAGTTTTCTTTTCTTATAATGACTTGGTCTAATTTTGGTATCAGGTTAATGCTTCCTTTATAGAATAAGCTGGGAAGCAATCCTAATTCCATTTTTGAAAAAGTTTGTGAACTGATATTATTTCTTCCTGAAATGTTGATAGAGCTCATCATTGAAGCCATCTAGGCCTGGTAATTTCTTGGTCCAAGGTTTCTAACCTCAATTTCAATTTATTTAATAGATACAGGACTATTTAGGTTATCTATTTTTTCTTCAGTGAGGCTTGGTAATTTGTCTTTCAAGAAATTTCATCTAAGGTTTTGAATATTTTTGGCATAAACTTGTTAATAATATTTCCTTTTTATCTATTTCATATCTACAGAATATATAGTAATGAGACTTCTCTTATTACTGATATTAATAATTTGTAACTTCTTTCTTCCTATGGCTTGAGATTAATTTTATTGGTTTTGGTTTCATTGATGTTTTTGGTTTCATTGATATTTTTCTATTGTTTCTTTGTTTTCCACTTGAATGTTTATTTTTTGTTTTCTTGTGTTTACTTTGTGTTTAATTTGCTTTTCTCAGTTTTTTAAAGTGAAAGTTGACATCATTGCATTGAGACTTCCTTCTTTTCTAATATAGGTGTTTTAGTGCTGTAAGTTTGCCAAGTTCAAACACTGTTATTTTTCTGTCGTTAGGCTTTCAAGTTCACGTCTTTTCTTCTGCAATGTGAAATCTGCTGTTAATGCCATTTAGCATATTTTTCACCTCAAATACTATAGTTTCTCATCTTTAGAAGTTGATTTTATTTTTGTATCTTTCATGTTTCTAACTTTTTGAACATACGGAACGCAGTTATAACTGTTTTAATCTCCTTCTGTGTGCCAATTCTGGTATGCATGTCAGTTCTGGTTTGGTTTCTGTTGATTGTTCTCCTCGTGATGGGTCATGGTTTTCTGTCTCTTTGCATGCCTGGTAACTCACTGGATACCAGACGTTGCGATTTTTACCTCATTGTGTGCTAAATAGTTTTGACTTCCTTTAAGTTTTCTTGAATTTCATTCTGACAGAAAACATTTTCATCCTTTTGAGTGTAGCTTTTGCGATTTGTTAGGCATGTCTGGAGTAGTGGCTGATAATGGACCATCCAAGGATATAAGGTCCGAATTTCTGGACCGACAAATATTACCTGGCAAGGAAAAGGAGTCTATGCAGATGTGATTAAGTATCTTGCTCTGGGGAAATTATTCTGGACTACTGAATGGGTTATAATCCAATTACAAGTGTCTTTTTAAGAGACAGAGGGAGAGAAAGATTTGAAACACAGAAGAGGAGGTAATGCAGCCATAAAGGCAGAGATTCCAGTGATGTGGCCCAATGTCAAGGAACACCAGCAGCTGCTAGAAACAAGGAGGGGCAATAAAAAATTATCTTCTAGAGCCTCTGGAGGGAGTAAGACCCTGCTAGCACATTGATTTTGCCTCAGTAAAACTGATTTTGGACTTCTGGCTTCTACAAGTATGAGCAAGTAATTTTCTACTGGTTTTAGCCACCAAGTTTGTGGCCTCAGGAAACTAATATCCACACAAATTGTGGGTTTCTCCAGTCTGGTTGTTGGGAACAAGCACGTTCCTGGAACGGTTTCTACAAATCCTCTATTCCTTTCAGATGGTTCTTTTTCTGCTCTGAAAGCTTAGTCACATGTACATGCTGAATAGCACGTATGGTATATTCAGGGGGACTCTGCACATCTCCAGGGTTCTTTCTCTTTGTAGCTCTTTTCTCTCGAATTTACCTGGTGTCCCCAAACTCTTATTCCTGACTCTTCAACTTGGGAAGTCTGCCAGGCTTTAACTCAGTACCTTCGCCCTGTGCCATGCTCTGAAAACTCTATGAAAGCATTAAAGCTGGGACACCTTCTTTGTTTCCTATGTCAGAAATTACTTTCCTTCATTGCCTGATGCCCAGTAATTTGAAAACCATTGTTTCATGAGTTCTGTCTGGTTTTTTTTAGGTTGTTTCAGGAAGGAAGGTTAATCTGGTTCCTATTATTCCATCTTGGCTGGAAACTCCATAAATGTTTGTAGCCATCTTCTTTATTTTTGGCTAAAGTTAAAGGAATGCACAATGTAAAAGGGTACTCAGGGAACCAAGGTATAGTGTTTATCAAGTTCATCATAGTCTTCAACAGGTTTTTACCAAGGCATTATTTCTGGCTACTAAAAATACAGAGGTAAACAACATGTCAATATTGCCCAAAGAAAACATTTTATCACAAATCCCTTTAAGATAGTCCATTTTTTGTTTATCTCTGTATCATGAAGGCACACAGCAGATAGTTTAAAATACAGTTTACTATTAAAAGACTATTTCATTTAAACATAAATAAGTAAACTATGGCTTCTATTAATTTAAGAATAATTTAAGAATAATTAAAGAAAACACCAACTAAAGGATAGAATAAATTGATCCCAGAAAAGTGATGAAGTTTAGATTTTTGAGTACTTGAATTAGGACCACATTTCAGATGGAAATGAATTAATATTCAATTGTCCATATTATTTCTTAACATAACATTTTGCTAGTGAAAGGAAATGCTAAAAGGAAAATTTTAAGGTTTACCCTTCCAACAGAAAACAAAATTTTACTTCAGAAACTTAGGAATCTTTGAAAAATAACTTTCACTCAAACATAAATGGGAATTTAAATCTAAAATGTCAGATATATAATTTTGTTTTACTCTCAAAGTTTACAATATTACTCAGGACTAGGTTTCCAGTACAGTATAGCTTACTGAAATAATAACACAATGAGGACAACACCTGACATTATTAAGCACCCTCTGTACCGGGGCACTATGCTAAGCACAGTACATGCACTGCCTCCTTTAATCCCTGTAATATCCCCACAGACACCACTTCTCTGCTAATTTTAAAGATGATGCTTAGAGTCATTAAGTAACTTTTCTATGATTACAAAATTGTATAGTTAGCATGATGGACTTGAATTCAGCCTTCTTGACTCTAAAGCCCATGTTCTAAAAATAATAAGCCACAAATTCAAATTTGCAAATGTGTAAAATAGGGCTAACTGCAAAAACTTTCATTATAAAGTTCCTCTAGATAGTACTTTCCTCTAAATATTAAATATCAATCAATATTTCAGCTCAGTATTTCCAGAGCTCTTTTACTTTAGAAGGTAAAGCTAAATTGATCATTTCGAATATACACAGAAGCATATACAGCACTCAAATACTTTAAAAACGACACAATTCTGTATATAAAGAATTTGTATATAGTCTCTCAAAAACAGATCAACCAAAATACTAGAGGAAAACTACCAAATAACAATTTTTTCTTCTGTGTAAATATCCTTGTGAATAGAGAGTATAGGAGATGAGATTACAAAATTTGCCCTAAAATAGACTCATTTATTTTCACATTAACACACTTCTTTAAAAAGGGCTGTGTGTGTGTATAAATGATATTTATTCTATGTAGAGAGTAGGTATAAAATGTATGCAGCAGTTCATATTTCTCTGCCATCACTGGAAAGACAGATATGGAATAGTAAGATGAAGCTGCTTATAGCAGATGTCTGAAGAAGACACTTTTAATCATGGGAGTCTCAAAGCATGTGCTCTGAAAGTCTAATTCAACAGTCTGGATTTTCCCAAGCAGGCTCACTTGTATACTTCCATGAGAATAAGGAGCAGACAGTACACGGGCCCTCAGAGAATACTTTACCTCTGAAGAAATTATAGTTAATATTTTTATTAATTACCTGAAGATTTTCACAGGTCTCTTGACTATAAGTCAGTCTCTGGATTTCTGTAGGTGAAACAAGGTATAATGCCTGTCCATTGTTGGTAAAGCAGAACGTTCTGGCTATCCGCATATTGGTAAGGGGCAAGTAATACACATCCAATAGAGGTCTTAAACTTGGCAAACTTGAGAAAAAAATTAAAAACTTGTTAATAATAAGGTATATTTTAGTCTTGAACACACTATCCTTGTTAAAAATGGCAGAGACTTCATAATTCTTATGATTTAGTTTGTATACTTGAGTGGGAGATAAAAAAATGGCTTATACTCCTCATATACTTGTTCACTATTAACAGAATAAAAATAAATTCTCAGAGTATAAGACTATACACACAAAAAAAGCACTTCTTTTAAACAATTCTGTAGTATAGTTTGAGGGAGGAAATGCTATATCTGCATTTAAAAAAATATCTAACTCTTACCTAAAAGTCATTATATGTCCATTGGCACAGAAACAAGCAAGGCAGATACTGTTACTCAATGCTACAATATCTCCACGAAGCACAAATGAGGTCTCTGTAATATTTTGCTTATAAGCACAGTTCTGGGTTGGCAGTGAGATTACTTTTGCTTGCTTTTCAGAACATATCACTGCATACTGGTTTTCACTAATTTCCTGAGAAGAGGAGGGGGATACTGAGACAGGCCGCCGTTTTTTCAATTTCTCCTTTTCATCTTTTTCTTCAGGAACATTGTGTTCTCTCCAGGGTTCATATGCAGGTGGTATTAAGCAGCCTGTGGTATCCAGAAATGCCATTCTCAAGATTGCACCTTTTAACCTCAATATAGTACCTAAAATACAGAAGTCTAGTAAATAACTGAAATATTTTAATCAACAGAGTAAACACATTTATTCTAACTTTGACATATATAGTAGATACTCAAATAAATGCTGAATGCATATTGAACTGAACACTGACTCATCGACAGAATTCAGACTTTAAGCATGATGTTTATGAGTCTGGAAAAAGATGTCAACTTACATGCTCCAAACAGATAAATGCCACTAATGATCACTCACAATTTAATTACATATGATAAATTTGGCAAACACGTATCTGATCTTTAAATGAATAAACAAACGACATGCTGGAGTATTTGGAACTATTTTCTCTTATATCCAGCAAGTGCACTACCAGTCAGCAAGAGAGCAAGTGGACAGCACCTGGAGCAGTCAGCGTGGGGCCACATGTGGCTGCAGAGCACTGCGAATGCGCCTTGTCCAAAGCGTGCGAACAACTGCAGTGCATGGTGAGAGTCAAGCACATGCCCCATCTGAAGACTTTAGCACTCCAAAAAGTTCAACGTAAAATACCTCAATCACTTTCAATAATTACAGGCTAAAATGATAATATTTGGGACACAGTGGGCTAAATAAAATGTTATTAAAATTAATTTCACCCGGTTTTTACTTTTTTAATGTGACTGCTAGAACATTTAAAATTATGTGGCTTTGCATTGCTTTTCTAATAGACAGTACTGATCTAGATGACCAATGAAAAAAAAACTACACATTTCTAACCATTACCTCTAAAATAATAATTCCTCTTAAATGATTTACAACAACTGTCAGATATACTTAAGGCATTATTTTGGTCAGTTTATCATCTTAATGTAGGGGCTACATTTTTTGACTTACTTCTATTAATGGTACCCTTTCCCCCTATATCCTTGATAATGTACAAATATGCTTTATGCTCACTTCTGAGTAAACTAAGTGATAACATTTTTTTTTTTTTTTTTTTTTTTTTTGAGACGGAGTCTCGCTCTGTCACCCGGGCTGGAGTGCAGTGGCCGGATCTCAGCTCACTGCAAGCTCCGCCTCCCGGGTTCACGCCATTCTCCTGCCTCAGCCTCCCCAGTAGCTGGGACTACAGGCGCCCGCCACCTCGCCCGGCTAGCTTTTTGTATTTTTTAGTAGAGACGGGGTTTCACCGTGTTAGCCAGGATGGTCTCGATCTCCTGACCTTGTGATCCGCCCGTCTCAGCCTCCCAAAGTGCTGGGATTACAGGCTTGAGCCACCGCGCCCGGCTAGTGATAACATTAATAGAATGGAAGGGAGGGTAGATAACTGAGCATTCAGTTCTTAAAGATTTTTCATATTTTGTTTTAAATTTATATAAGGTTTTATAGTTTGCAATATTTTTTCCATATATTATTTTCTTTTATTTCTAAGCAAAAGAGTTCCTGATGTTCTCTCAAAACTTTTTAGAAGAAAAAATATTCTTTCCTTTCCTCTTTGCATTTACGATTTATCAATAGTAAGGATGCAGAATACAATGGAGCACATATTTCAATTTGAATTTCAGATAAACAATGAATACTTTTTAGTATAAGTATGTCCCAAATGTCATATATCTGTCCAATTCTAAATGCGACACACTTATATTAAAGTATTTGTTATATAAATTAAAATTTGACTGGGCATCCTATAATTTTTATTTGCTAAATCTAGTAACCCTACTCTACATCCAAGTTTGGCGAGCAGATAATTTAATTATTTTAAGCAGCTTGGTAGAAAACTTCGAAACACAAGACAGTTATAATCTTATAGTTCCAATTATTATTTATCTCAAAACATATTTAAAGCTAGTTTTTCTTTCAAGATCTCTTATTTTTTATTCTGGTCCACCCAAAGAGTCCTTCAGCCTCTCAAGTTTTGATGAAGCCAGCTGAATTATCCATTCTAATTTGAGAACTGTTTATAGCACATATATTGTTCTAATATGTGGATTTTTTTTTAAAAAACTGGCCTAAAATACCGTTAAATGTATGCTTATCCTACAGTTGATGGGACTTTAGCACGTTTCCCAGTAGAGTAGTGGTTAACTGTTGACTCCTCCTCTTGAAGAAAAGAAAAAATAATAGTCAAAGTAGAGACCACTTTAGGCTCTTAAGCACAGAAATCCATCAGCTTGAAAACACCTCTCTCTTCTCACAGCCCCAGTACAGATGACACCAGTGTCACTGGTCTATCTTTAAATAGGCATCTTATTAAAAACAAACCTCAAAGATCCCATCATCGAGAAGAAACTAAGTTGCCTTCTTACATATGAAAGTTATTTTTGAATTCACTTTATAGCTAATTTGATTTATTGCCAGTTGGAAAGTATATTAAATACTTTTTGTGTAGTTAACAGTAAATTATCTATAATCCTGCTCACTCATTTTCATTTATTGGAAACATTTTCTTCTTATTACAAATTGGTGTATGTTTGCTGTAGAAAATTTAGAAACTACAAATCAGTAAAAAAGTGAAAATAAAAATGACCCCAAATCCTACTTACCAGTGATAACTCCTGTTAACATTTTGATTTTCAACTTTCCAGTTTATTTTATTCCTATACGCATATTTGTTTAGTAATAAGAACTGAGATTAGTAAGAATATCATTATGTAACTTGTCTTCTTTAATCTAACAACTTGATATGCAGTATATACTCAAGCATTTATAGAGCAAAATGAATAAATCAAACTGATTATTTAATGTAAAGATGGCTCAGAAATATAATCATAAATGCAGTTTAACTTCTAAATTCCAAAAACTGTAAAAGTCAGCACCAACAAGAGACAGATTTATTAGCAAAATCATGGTTGTTTCCATCTGGATGAGCATAAATGAGTAGTAACAGAAATCAGAATTCTCAGTTATCTCCTGACCTAACAGACTCCACAAACATTTGACAAAATCCAATCTCATTTTCAATATATGAAGTCTAGTACTATTTTTTTTTTTTTTTTTTTTTTTGAGACGGAGTCTTGCTCTGTAGCCCGGGCTGGAGTGCAGTGGCCGGATCTCAGCTCACTGCAAGCTCCGCCTCCCGGGTTTAGGCCATTCTCCTGCCTCAGCCTCCGGAGTAGCTGGGACTACAGGCGCCCGCCACCTCGCCTGGCTAGTTTTTTTGTATTTTTAGTAGAGACGGGGTTTCACGGTGTTAGCCAGGATGGTCTCGATCTCCTGACCTCGTGATCCACCCGTCTCGGCCTCCCAAAGTGCTGGGATTACAGGCTTGAGCCACCGCGCCCGGCCTCTAGTACTATTTTTTAAAATTTGCTCTCAAGTCACCTTTTCCTAACACTTCAAAGTAGAAAAATAATCTCAGGTTTCACACTTGGAGATGAAAAATAACCATGTGTAGAATGTTTAAAAATGTACTTTTCTGTTTTTCTCCTAAATTTACAGTATTCTTTTGATTGTGGTATTTGCTTGAGGTATTAGGAATGCATTACTGTAACCTTTAAAACAATTTTCTTCCATAGTAATTATTTTACACATGATCTTAAAGTTTAAAAAAATGGCAAAACTTGAATGGCTGTATAAACAAACAACATTCTGAAATCTTGTTCTATGTATTCTTTCATTAAAACATAAGGCCATCACTGATTTACTTTACATTTTATAATTCTTAGATCAATTCAAGAATGAAAAACAAAGGCTTCCATCATAGTAAATCACACCTGTAATGTAACTGTAAGTGTAGCAGCAATACCTACCACTTGGAGACACAATTACTGGCTGAAGAAGTCTTTGTTCTCCCCCTGGGGGAAGGTTCAGTGCAATGACAAGCACTGTTCCTAGCGTTGTTCCAACCCATAGACAAGGGGAAGGGGACGAGTCCGTCTTTCGAGTAAATGTTTCACAGAAATGAAGAGCAGAGATCGCCTCTCGAGATTCTTTGTCAATGCTTGTTACACTTGAACTCCGTGATCGGCTAAAGGAGTTATCCTTTACATCTGAAATGGTTAAAAATGTTGTGAGATTGCTCAAGATATAAAATACATAAAATAAGTTGTTTGTGTTTTTTTAATATAAATTTGGTCAAATAGTTAATCTGCAAGAAGACAAAATCTACGGCATATTTAATTTTAACTTCATTTTAGTTGATCCTTGAACATGGGTTTGAACTGCACAAGTCCACTTATACAGGGATTTACCTCTACCTCTGCTACCCCTGAGACAGCAAGATCAACCCCTCACTCTTTCTCTTATTCTTCAGTCTACTCTATGGAAACACAACCGTTGTGATGATCCACTTCCACTTAAGGAAAAGTAGATACATTTTCTCTTCCTTATGATTTTCTTAATAACATTCTTTTCTGTAGCCTGCTTTATCATATGAATACATCATATAACACATCTAACATACAAAATATATGTTAATCTACTGTTTCTGTTACTGGTAAGGCTTCTAGTCAACAGCAGGCTTTTAGAAGTTAAGTTTTTGGAGACTCAAAAAGTTATATGCAGAGGAGTTGGTGCCCAACCCACATTGTTTGAAGGTCAAGTATAATTGAAAACAAAATTTACTTATATGCTAATAAATTTTTTTTTCTTAAATATACAAACAAACAACTCCACACTCCTCAGAACCAAACCGGGTGCCTCCCGATGAATATGTGAATGAGCAATCCTCGGGGTCCTGGCTGCTTAGCTCTTGGCACCTTCTTTCTCATGGTACTTTGTCTTCCTTTGGTAATACAATCCATGACTGGTAGAGCGCCACAAGTGTGGGTCTTTTCCACTTTCTACCTTTAAAAAACGCATTTAGAAGTACTCTGATTCGACTTTCTAATTTACTGTATGATGGATCTTTTATTTTTTTTCAGATCTAATTTACTGTATGATGGATCTTTTATTTTTTTAATCAAAAAAAGTTTAGCTTTTTTCCCATTTTTCTTCAATGCCATTTTAACTGCAATCCACATTCACTTAAGGCGTTTTCACCAAAATGTGTAACTGCCATCTGGCTCACACTTGATACCAGGCAAATTCCCTTACCCAGCTCTGTCTGTAATGACAGGGACATTTTAAAAATTATACTAATAAAACTTTTCTCGTCTTCAGCTACCTTCCCTTGTTGCTAATCCCAAGCTTGTCTCAAGCCCTAGCCTTTTCCTTTTTCTCTTGGAACATCATTTCCAAATACTTCTTGAACATTTTTCCATTTATGTCTCACTATGCAAAACCAAAGCATATAAATTTCCCCAAACCAGTAAATTCTTCGAATGGCACTATTTATATTAATGACACTCCTGTTCTCATAGGCAGAAACACTTAAGATGATCCATAGTTTGGGTTTCTCCCTTTCATTTGACTCATACATCTGATGGGATGCCAAGCCCTAAGGTATTTTATTGGACATTTTTGCTTCCTTCTTTCCATTGGTAATCTACTTCCATTACCCTAAGTTCGGGCTCTCATCACCATTTACTTAGACAATTCCCAACTGATCTCTTCACCCACAGCATCTCACTACTAACACAACTCAACTAAATTTTATAAGGCATAGTTATAATTCTGTGGCCTCAATCTAAAAAATCCTTAGTAGTTCCTCTTTATTTAATCATACTTATAATCTTACTCAAGTTTTTAAGACTCTTCACAAAATATCTTTAATCTACCCTCCTAGCTTTATCTCCCAATGCTACCCTATTTCAGTTCATTGTGGGAAATAAATAGAGCCACTCAATTTTCTCCAAACATAACCTGCACTTACCTACTTTTAGGCTTTTGCTTGAGGTATTCTGATAGGTGCCTTTTCTCCTACCTATCAAGATTCTGCCTATTTTCCACCTCAGTTACTGTCATTTTCCTGAAGTTTCTCCTGATTCCCACAACCTATATAGTTTCTCTCCCTCTCGAATACCTATAGCTATGTATCTCTCCCATGACACTTAGAGTACATTTGTTCTGTAGTTACTTCTGACTTTTCTCATGCCTCACTCTAAAGTGACTGGAAGTATCTTGTAAGCAAGGACTGTGTCATTTTGATACCCTGTGGAATTTAGCACAGTGTCTTGCATGTGAAAGGAATTCAATAAACACTTGCTGAAGGCAGATTTATAGTTAAGAATGTCTAAACCAATGCTTCTGCTATACCATTAGGATTTATTAAAATTCCCAGTAGCTTCTACTACTTACATCTAATAACTCCTTAAATCACATGCTTCAATGCTATTGTGAAAGAAAGGACTCTTCAAAATGTGAAAACTATAAAACATGTTAAAGTCTTCTAAGTTGTCCTTTACTAAATAAAAAAGGTATAGCCAAATCCTAGTTACACCCTACAAAAAGTCTTTTGCAATCAAATTTAGATTCATAGATTAAAAATATCCCCTTAAAATAACTATATGTAACATAATTATGATTATAGGTAGCCTCTGAAAACAATGCTATTAATTATGATAATGCTATGGATCTTTTTTAAAACTGTAGTCTCTAAAAATATCTTTCTTTTGCTTGAGATTGCATTCCCATTATTTACAAATTATGATATGGTAGAAAAGAACTACTTACTATAAATAAAACAACTTTCCGTAATCAACACCTCAATACAGAAAGTCTGTAATATGATACTGATTACAAATATTTATTAACTCTTTATAGTTTCCAAAGTTATTTTAGCAAAATACATTTTTAAAATTTTACAATGATAAATACACTTAATTTGGTACTTGTAAAGCATACATATACAAAGCAAATTAACATTTTCAGCTGCGATGTAGTGATAGTAATAGAAAACAATGATATGAGAAAAGTTGATAATAGAGATTCCACTGTAAATTAACCTGTAGAAAAACTCTTACTGATAACTATTAAAATTACAACAGGTGATTCACAACAACCTATACTTTAAATGTTAACTCATAAGTCAAATGAGCAATGTTCAAATTTAATAGACTAATTTAACTATATAAAATTCATAACCTAAAATTACATTTTTATTACATGATTTATCTATAAAAATTAAGATTACCAAAGCAACTTCTAAAGCTAGATCAAAACGGAAAAATCGACTGAATAAGAGTCAAGTTTGAAACTGACAGAGATAGGTTGCTTATTTTATTATCTGCCTAGACTTTTGAAAAAAAAGTCAGAATTTTCAGCAATTCATGAATTACAACTTCCACTTACTCCTTTTAAGTTAAACATTATGGGTCTCTGTGGGCTCATTTATACAAGTTTGGCAAACTAAATAAATGGAATAAAAGTTTAATTTTAGTAGCTCTAGTAATAAGAACAGAAGTGAAAATAACTACCACTAAGCAAGGCTGACCATGTGCCAGGCACTAATACTTTACATTTATCATTTTATTGAATCTATATAACCACCTTGAAAAGTATTATCATCACAATTTAACAAATAGTTAAATAGAGGCTCAGAGAGGTTAAGTGACTGGCCCAGAATGACCAAGCTAGTATATGGTAGAGTCAGAATTTGTGTCTATCTCCAAGTCTAAACCTTTCTCTTAGGCAACTCCAGACAGCCATATCATCACTATCATACAGCTGGAACACTATGGTTATTATTGAGAATTAAAATTCTAGTTTAGATGTCAGAAATGTGCTTGAATATGTGATCTTTTTAGCTGATCTAAACTCAGACAAAATTTGTCATGAATGCTTCCATCCAGCTCTACCTGATACAATCATGCCATAAAATCACTGTTTTCATGCTACTGTCTGCAAACTTACAACATGCTACTTGTATATATCACTTTCTCCTCCCCACAGATAGCCTTATTCAACAAACTTTTATATTCCCAAATCAAAACATAATGCCAAGAGATGAATCTGTTCAGGTAAAAATCAGGGCAAGAAACTAATTCATATCAAAGTATGTAATGGTTCTGATGTTTGCTTCCGATGGCTGACATTTGAAATGTGACAATCAGAAGTGTAACAAAATCACCCATGGTTTCTGACTTCTGGGTTACAGAATCCAGGATGGTGAAGCTATAGTGAAAGTACAGTGCTGCACAACTTCCCCATAAGCAAAAATGAATTCTATTCCCAGAAGCTTCTGGAGCTGCACAACAGCTCACTGGCTTCAGTGCTTATCAACATCTGGCAGTTTGAACCTATCAATATAGTTGGAGTTACTCCCCATTGCCTCCCTGACCAATGTAAAATAATTATCAGGCAAGAATCTCCACCAAATAACAGTTCAACAATAAAATGACTTGAGGGACACAGGAATGTTACAGACATATATTAGTCAAAGTTATAATTGGCTTATGGCATACATGGGCATGCTAGCTAAACCATAAACTGAATAGTCTATAAAAGCATGGAGTACACACTTCGATTAAATTACTTACATCATTTGTAAATGTGAGTATGCTTTAAAAAACAATTGGCTGGCCGGGCGCGGTGGCTCAAGCCTGTAATCCCAGCACTTTGGGAGGCCGAGACGGGTGGATCACGAGGTCAGGAGATCGAGACCATCCTGGCTAACCCGGTGAAACCCCGTCTCTACTAAAAAATACAAAAAACTAGCCGGGCGAGGTGGCGGGCGTCTGTAGTCCCAGCTACTCGGGAGGCTGAGGCAGGAGAATGGCATAAACCCGGATGGCGGAGCTTGCAGTGAGCTGAGATCCGGCCACTGCACTCCAGCCTGGGCGACAGAGCGAGACTCCGTCTCAAAAAAAAAAAAAAAAAAAAAAATGGCTATGGTATTTTTATAGTTTTAAAAGTATGTTTACATGTGTTTACCCAGATTTTTAAGAAACTAAAATACACAAAGCCACTTTAACTAGTAATATTTAATGCTATTGAAATCCTGGGCCTCTGAGACAATCTGATGAAAACTCTAGATTCTGCTATAGGGGAAAAATGCACATTGTATGCCTCAGATATATTTGGTTTCAAATTATATGTTTTTTAGTGGAGAAAACTATGACCTCAAAATGTCTACTATCCTATATTCTATGATTAACTCTTGTTCCCTTATACTAGTGATATCACAGGGTTCTACTAAGTTGTTTTTCCTATGAATGAAACTTTCTACAAATGACAGTGGAATATATTGTATGCCTACTCACTCATAATCACATGCTTTCTGTCAGCATAACTGGGGTAAGATAATGATTTGGAAATGCTAAAATTAGTACGTTTAAATGGACCAACACCTAAGTTTGTATGATGTATAAGAAACATAGTCAAGAAATCCAGAGAACAAATGGTGGTGAGGGGTGTGGGCTAATGCAACGGAGAAAACCCAGTTATCTCTAAGACAGAGGTGGGTGAAATCATCCTTACACAATCACACCTATTTAGTTAAAGCAACAGAAATTTCTTAAATAAAAAATGAGTGTAAAAAGATACCATGTTTTATATGTATTACATGAAATCTTACTTTTATCTTTGGTGAAATGTCATCTGTCCCTACATGATATCAAGGAGCTGTTTGTGGGTTGGATATAAAACAAAACAAATGTGTGAATATATTCATTCTGCTTTCATAATAAATGAATTGCACAGAAAGTGCTGTGGAAGAAATATAATATCAAAAAGTTAGTAATGATGACTCTTGCTATGATTCACTGTAACATAGAAAAACATTAATCTATTTTAAATATTAAATATTTCATTATATACAAATAATTTTATAGAGTTCAAAGTAGGTTTTCAGATGATTAAATGGGACATAACCACTTTTAATACAAATTAAAATTGCACAAATTCAATCTTATGCTAAGTTCTGTTTAGACATAAAGCATGAGAGGGCTAAGAAAATATATTCTTTTGGTTTGCTTGAATTTGTATTATAATTGTCTTTTTAAATTTACAGATGCATTCTAAAGACTATTCCAAAGAATGTTTAAACCTTAAGCATCTTAGTCATTTTAAATTTGCTTTCCAATGACTATCTTATAGTAATTATAAATCTTCTGATTTCCCCGTCTTCCCATTATAGGGAGTTAAATTATTTTGAATATTTATTTTACTTACCTAAATCGGGCTTTAGGTCAGTAGGTAAGCTTAACTTCCTTGACATCTTTGCTGAAAAATAAAAGACAATTTTAAAATTCTGAAGAACATTTGATTCATACTAATATCAACTGATTTTCAAGATAGAAGTGAATACTTTTATTACTAAAACTAGATACTGAGATAATTAAAAAATGAGTAATATTAGGAGTGGAAAGTAAATCTTATTTTCAACTTTTTATTTTCTAATTTTTTGAGACAGGGTCTCATTCTATTGCCTAGACTGAGTGCAGTGGTGCGATCACAGCTCACTGTGGTCTCAATCATCTGGGCTCAAGTGATCCTCCCACCTCAGCCTCCCAAGTAGCTGGAACTACAGGAATGTAACCACTGTGCCTGGCTATTTAGGATTTTTTTGTATAGATGGGGTCTCACTTTGTTACCTAGGCTGGTCTCAAACTCCTGCCTTGGCCTCCCAAAGTCCTGGGATTACAGGTGTGAGCCACCATGCCTGGCCAACTTTTAAAAAATTTGTACTTACTTGATGTAATATATTTTTGTA
Source organism: Macaca mulatta (assembly GCF_049350105.2). Lineage (NCBI taxonomy): Eukaryota > Metazoa > Chordata > Mammalia > Primates > Cercopithecidae > Macaca > Macaca mulatta. The sequence goes on along the minus strand of NC_133409.1, from coordinate 65,804,321 downwards.
CTTAACATTTTTACTTTAAGGAAGCCTTTTAAACTGTAACTTATAATTATTTCTTAGGCTCACAGGAAAGGGTTAGGCTTTTCTGAGTGAGTAAAAGTAACTTCTCAGAAGAAAGGTGTTGCAGACAAGGAGAATAGAAGCCGAAGACTAAGTTGGGGTATGTGATATAAAATCTTTCCAGCTCATCATCGTTATAGCTATTGGGTTCATTCCTTTTTTTTTTTTTAATTGAGGTGAATTCTTACTCTGTTGCCCAGGCTGAAATGCAGTGGTGTGATCTCGGCTCACTGCAACCTCTGCCTCTCAGGGTGAAGGGATTCTCCCGCCTCAGCTCCTGAGTAGTTGGGATTCCAGGTGCAAGCCACCACTGCCAGCTAATTTTTGTATTCTTAATGGAGACGGGGTTTCACCATGTTGGCCAGGCTGGCCTCAAACTCCTGACCTCAAGTGATCCACCCACTTAGGCCTCCCAAAATGCTGGGATTACAGGAGTGAGTCACCATGCCTGGCTGGGTTTGTTACTTTTTAAGTTAATTTCTAGTTTATAGGCCAAACCTATATCTAATCAAATTTAAGTATTTGATTACATCATACAATATCTGACTCAACCACTCCTTGATATAAGTTCTCTCTTCTATTTATATTTTAGTGAAAAGCAAAAACTGAGTAAGATCATGCATAATCTAAAACTATGGTATTTACATAAGATGCAAACCACAGGTATCTTTCTGTAACATTGGAAAAAGAGTGAATGTATAAACTTACTGGAATCCACTTTCCATCCTCAAAATCAGTTATTGTCTTAATCTAGAAAGTGACTTAAAGTTAGGGGTTGTTCAACTATATCTATTATGTTAGTGGTAGTGCATGCGTAAAAGAAAAGTGCTTCCTATGTGAAATTTTCAAAAAGCATTTGTTTGTTAATACAGGAATGCATATATTAGGTTAAATTTTGGACTGTTAGGAGATATTTAAAGCACAGACCCTGCTAGTCCATAAGGGCGCCATGTAAACAAAGAGAAATCCAGTCATAGTACATGACTTCCACATCTAAAAAAATGACAAATCCAGTGTTAGGAAAGAGGCATTAGGCAGACTGGGAAGGAATGGGGGTTCGAAGGGACATCAAGTTTTCACTTCTCAGCTTCATTAACTTAATTAGTATCCTTTAGCAAACAACAATGGGTTAAATTTATAAAACAGTCACCCTATTTTCACTGACGTAAAAAATTTCAGTTAAAAGATAAAATGCAATACAAAATTAAAATGGCCAAATAACATCTGTATGTAGTTGATATCACATACATGGTTGTTCTTGTGCTTGAAATCCAATACCCTTAAAATTAGAAAACATTATATCTCTAAAACAGTCCTCCAAAAGGCAATATTAAACACTGAAAAATCCAGAGATTTTTATCAAATATCATAGATGCAATACACCCTGACTGATAAGTAATATCTATACAATGTGCATGATGTCAGATGTAGAAAATAAATTTGGCACAGTCTAAAGATAACTCTTTTAGAATCATATGATATGGACGCCACCTCTCTAGACATCACTACTCTGATTTGATCAAGTTATTTTAAATCCTGTGATTCTCAAACTTGAATGTGCACACCAGTCACATGGAGATCTTGTTAAAATCCACATCTTGATTCTGTCCTCTGGGACTAGGGCTTAAGAGACATTTCAAACGAGCTCCCAGGAGCTGCTGATGCTGTTGGTCTGTGGATCACACTTTTGAGTAGCAAGGTCCTTAGACACTAAGCAACTTCATGGTAGTAACCAAGACAAAATTATTAATCCCAGTATGTATACATAATTAGGCCCACCAAAAACATTTTGTGAACAAGCCTTAATAAATGTGGAAGAGTAAGTATAGTGGTTAGGACTGGGTTTGGAATCAGCTCAAACCTAGGTTCAAATCCACTTTAACTAACTACTACACGTGTAACCTTAGTAATCACTTTGCCTCTCTAAACTTCAAGTTTCCTCATTTGTAATATGAGGACAGGCAGTTGTGAGGATTATGTAAGATGACATAAGCAAAGAACTGAGCATAATACCTGGCACATAGTATGATTTAATAAATATTATTATTTGTTGTTAACAACAAGATGAGATACAAACTTTTTATAAAATGTAGAACACTATACAGATGAGCTATTACTACACTTGCAAATAACCTAATGTTCCTTCATTCTAATTCTATGGCAAAATTCTAAGTAACTAAAACAAAACCATAAAAAAAAAATTAGGACAAAAGTATAGAATGCAACGTACCACTATAATAAGCTCAACCTTTTAAGTTCATTTCAAAAACTAAACTCAATATATATGGCTAACCGAAGGAGAGTAATAACTTCAGTGATTTATAAGATAAAAGTAACAAATTCATCTCTAAATACATTAAACGTTACATACATATTTTCATCAATTAGGAATGTTTATTTATCACATTTATGCTTTCATTCACTATCTATACATACATTGCTGCCAAAAAATATACCAGCAGAAACTTTCCTTCTGAATTTTCTAGGTGCATGCTTTGGATCCTCCTTAGGATTTCTACTAAAAGTAATTTTATATAACCTCAAATATTCTTAAAAATTTAAGTTAGCCTCTCCCATAGAATAAAAGTTTTTTTTTCTAGTACTATTTTTAATTTCGTTATTATGTAAAAAATACTAAATATAACTAACCAGCTTTCCAAATAATTCTGTTATTCTAGTTTCAACATTTTTTTGAGAGTTTAAAATCACACACAAAATGACTGGGAAGATTTTTGAATAATTTTACTATAAACGTAATGTAAATTTTAATATAGTCAATTTATTATTTTCTCCTGAAACACTTTGCAAGTGGATATCCACAACCTGGACACCAACTTTGACAGATATTTAAGCCATATTGCTATTATATTTGGATAAAATTATAAGCAATCTCCTTGAATGCAGAACTGGAAATGACATTAGAAGATTAACTTTTGTTATTTTGTGTTAATTCTAGATATCAAGTAATATTTAAAAACATAGAGCTAAGAGCTTCCATGAGTAGAGAAAAACTTGTTACATGTGAAGGTGTGAATATTCATTTATTAAATATCTACTGGGCATATGCCCGTAATGTGCCAGAGGGCAGGGATATACTTCCGGCCTCTCAGGAGCTCACATTAGATGAAACAACTCAAAAATGTAGTATGTACTACTCACAGAGGTAGGCATAAAGTGTCAACTGGAGTACACGGGATTTATACCTATCTCAGTCTGCAACACTTATCTCAGACCGTGGGTGGTGGAGACAAAACCGGCAAGAGACTTTGTACATTTTCACAAAACAAGATGTTCCCCAAACATTTCTTTTTTGGTTAACAGTATATTTTCTTTTGATGTAAAACTTACATACAAATGCAGAAATTTTAAAGGTATATTCACTGGGTTTTGATAATATATACATCTCTGCAACTCAAACTGTTGCAACTCAAACTGTTGCAGAGAACATTACCATTCACCCCAAAAAGGACATGCATGCTTCTTCCTAATCAAACCCTGTCCCATTTCCAGGATAACCACTGCTCTGATGCTTTTTAAGCACAGATCAGTTTTGCCTGTTCTACAACATCATACTGATGAAATCACAGTATTGACTCTTGTGTAAGGCATCTTAAATTCAGGATAATGTTTTTCACCTTCTTCCTGAAAATATTTTAAGACTTGTATTTTTCTTCCATGCACAGAATGAATGTAAATACACATCCTCTTAATTAACAGATTCAGAGGGCCATATCAGATTATATTCTCTTACTGTATTTTATGTTATACATGCATTTTTATCTTTGAGTTATTTTGAGTTATGTGTTTTCATAGCAAATTTGGACAAAAAAGAATAAAGAAACAGAAAAAAGGTCGCTATTAATGCCCATAGTCAGAAGCAACATTTTTGCATATTTCCTACCAGTCACTTTTAAAAATCCACTTTTCTTTACATAGTTGAGATCAACTATATAAAGAAATCTGTATCCTGCTGCCTTTCACTATTAAAATAAGCATTTCTTAATGTCATTAACTGTCAGTATATTTTAATGGCTGCATATTTATATGAACACTTATGAATCAGGCATTTTCCAATTTTTCAGTATACACAGGAATAAAAATGTTGTACATAAATATTTGCATATAGTTTGGATTTCCTTAGGATAGTGTTTTACAGGGGGAAATTAATGCCAGTACTACTCCCCCAAATCTCAAGGAGCTCTAAAATGTGGCTTTAATATTTTTTCAAAGGTATATTAAGTATACTACTACAAAAACTTCTGTTTAGATGAAAACAAAGAAAAACATATGTAACTTTGTTAAATGTCAAAGTTTTGCTTACAACTATATCCCCTCAAAACTTAAGAAGTTGGTCCATTTTGTTACTGTATTAAGTGCAGCTGAGAAATCTGAATGTTAACTAGTTATTACCTATCTACCTCTGAATCTTGTCTAGTTTGCATGCATGCCTTTCACAGGGTGGGGGTAGGGAGTAGGAGGAAGGAGGTGAGGGAGAGGGAGGAAGGGAGGGAAAGGATTTAAATCCTAGGATGTCTGTAATGGGTTTCTTTCCCTTGCATGAAGAGGCATCTATCTAAATGCTTCTAAGTGGCAGGCAGGAGAACTGTGCAGTATCTACCAAGGCTTTGTCTTGAGTGGCAATGTTGACTTTGGGTTGTGATCACATATCCTTACCTAATTCCGGCTGAAACTGAATGGCCATGTTTTTCTTTGATTTCATAAGTACTTTAGTGTAAAGCTGAGAAAACCTCAGAGAGCAGTTGTTAACCAGATATAATGTCATGACTAACATTTAAAATTTTAAACTGCTTTTGTAAAAATAATTCATTCTTACTATAATTCAAATAATGCAGAAAAGCACACATTAAAAAAAATCACCCAACATCCTAACCAGAAATAACCATTAAAATTATTTGAACATCCATTTAATATCTTTGTATAAATACAGATAGCCACTAATATTTGCAGAAACATGTGATACTATATGCTTAAATACAATAAACATTTGCTTTTCCTTACATCTAACTAAAGTGAAACTAAAGTAACTACTATATTTCAAACTTCTTTTTTACTACAAGATATATCATTTCTTAAAAGCTCTAAGGATAGGAAAATACATTGAGGAAAACATTCAGAGGTTGAAATATTTCCATAACTATTAAACAGTAAACATCGGCTCTCAGCTATGAAAGATCAAGAAAGTAGCCCTCTTTCCCTGTTATGATCAAACATTCCTTCTTCTTGATTTTTATTAGTTATATTATTTTCACATTTATAAGTATTAAAACATATTGTATATTATAATCACAACTTGTACAAAGGTTTAGTGTAGGTTTTAAGTTTAAATGGATTTAAAGATCAACATCAATCTTCCTGCCATGGCTTTCCATCTCTTGGGTTATTTTGCTGTAGTACTTAATTGTGAAACTTTCACCATGAGGTAGTTTTTAAAAACTACTGCTATATTCCTTCATGGTTAGAAATGTCTGCCTATTGTCTTCATACTTGAAAACTGTTCACCTTCATCCTTGAAAACTCTTTACCTCTATTATTTAGGTATTCTTTCACTGATACCTACTTTTTGCTATTTCATTCCTTCTATTAACTTGGCGTTTAATCTGTCCTTCTTTTTCTAACTTAAGACAAAGACTTGAGATCATTGCTTTAAAACAGTTCCAATGCAAGCATTCAAAATATACAGTTCTCAAGACCTAGCTTCAATCTACGGAGATTTCTAGGACTCTTGTTGGAGCAGTTCCTCTTCTCTAGCAAGTATTTCAGTCACGCCAGCAATCCAGAACTCCATTGTCTGCCTCCTTAGCTTCTGACATCGCAGCTCCACTTGTGCTGCAACGGGAACATGCTGTCGCAGAAAGCTGAGCAGAAAGGTGGGAGAAACGTGGGGCTCACCTCATGTATATTCATTTTCTCAAGGATGACAGTCCTGGAAAGCCTGTTGTTCAATGCCTGGAAATACTAAGCTTGTATCTTTTGACCAATTTTTACAGTTGTTTTTAGTGGGTGGCTAAGTCCTAAACCTAAGGCCTAAAGTTGAGCTTTTGGCTAAAAGTTTTTTTTTTTTTTTTTTTTTTTTGAGGAGACTCACCCTGCCACCCCACGCTAAGTGAAGTGGTGTAATCTCGGCTCACTGAAACCTCCGCCTCCTGGGTTCAAGTGATTCTCCTGCCTCAGCCTCCTCAGTAGCTGGCATTACAGGCGCTCGCCACCATGCCCAGATAATTTTTTTGTACTTTTATTAGGGACGGGGTTCACCATGTTGGCCCAGCTGTTCTCGAACTATTGACCTCAAGTGATCCACCCACCTCGGCCTCCCAAAGTGCTAGGATTAAAGGCATGAGTCACTGCGCCTGGCCATATATCTTTCAATTTTTGCGACTTGTGGGGAATATACTTGCTTCAGGTCTGTTTAGTGAAGCTCTTTGATGGCAAGACCACAAGAAGCAGACCCATCTCTGGAGAACCTCTAGTCAGTCGGTCCTCCTGGCTTGTACCCTGTACTCTGCTATAACTTTGTGACGATGGGGTTGTAGACTTTGTCCAACAATTTTGTGATGTTCATATTTCTAATTCCCAGGAGTCCCACAATCACTTATGAAACTCATTTACCCAGCTAGCTTGTTTCACTGTACTTATCAAGAAACTTCTGTTCATGTCTTGAAGTTACTCATCTTCTATTGTGACCTTCAAACTGAAAGCATGCCATCTGGGTGAGTTCTTGGAAGACACATTGTTTCTGTTTTCTTCTTCCACTGTGTATTCTTCAACCCTTGCCCCTGACAGAAGGTTTCTTCAATCTGAGAAAAACTCGTCTCAGAGACTGTAGCCAGGTGGTTAAGGCGGGTCATTGCTCTCTTCTTATAAACCTGAATAAGGACATCAAACTGTCTGGTTGCATAAACAGTAAAGAGCTGCATTTGCTTAGTAGGAATAATGAAGTTATACCTGATCACAATGATTATGTCTGCAATGCACATTTCAATACCAAGGAAAGATGTATGATGTCCAAGAGAAGCAAATTAAACAGATGTTTTGTAATTTTCCTTTACTGCTTCTACCCATTGTGTCCATATCTTTTTTCTAAAGTGTTCTTGAAAGAAAAACAGAACTATAACTTCACTTTTTGGAATTTGAAATTTATAGTAAAAAATAAAGCAAAGGTAAAAGGTAAAAAGAATTATTATGACTGATGAAGCTGTCATAAAAGTAAGTTGATTTTTGTTTATACTGAGAGTTTCAACAATTAGAATAAAATGACAATATTACTTTTGTCACCACAGGCAGAGATCCAACACGACTCTCTTGAAAGGGATAATGTTGGAATGTATTTGTGTTAAATAAAACAACTGAGATAGTAAAGGAATTTAAAAAACTCAGTTTGCAGGATATAGCAGGGAATCCAAGAGGAAAAGTGGAACCAAGAAGTAGAAACTCTCTTGTCAAGTATCACATGTATTTTAGTAGCCATTAGAACTAATAATACCAATGTCTATCTCCCATGCTAAAATATTCCAGGAGTTCAGAAACAGAATTTACCTTGCAAAACACTTTATATATGTATGTTTCCAGCATTTAATGTGTGCTTAATAAACACAATGAATAAATAATTGCAATGAATAAAGGAACCAAAACTGTCATTGGAATTTTACTTCTATAGAATGATAAATTTCTTCACAAATGAAAAGAAATAAAGTGAAAAAGAGGGCAAATTAAATACAGACTGTAAATCAAAAAGATGACTTTTGGAAATACCCATAGAATCTATACCCATTACCTGAAATGGAGGTAAATCTTTAAAGAGATATCAGTACTTGTCTAGTAAAGATTTGACTATGCCAAGTTTTTTTCATTATTGAACTCGCAGAGCTTTTTTCTTCAAATTTTTTTTCCTGACCCATCTGCTTTCCAAGCATTCATAAAACTCAATGTCTAAATAACATCATAATTAAACTCTTTGCAATATCTCAAAGAGAATTCTGTACAGAATACAAGGTATTACATAAACCTAACACAGTAAGTGTTATGGAATGAATTGCATCCTTGCAAAATTCATATATAAAAGCCCTAAGCCCCAGTTCCTCTCCTATATTTGGTGACAGGCCTTTAAAGAAGTGATTAAGTTAAAATGATGCCCTTAGGCTGGGCCCTAATCCAATTTGATTGGTTCTTATAAGAAGAAGAAATGTGGATACACAGACACCAGGGTCGTGCTCTGCATAGAAACCTATGTGGGGATACAATGAGAATGCAGCTGTCTGCAAGCCAAGGAGAGAGGCATCAGAAGAAATCAAACTCACTGACACCCTGATCTTGGACTTCTAACCTCCTGAATTGTTTAAGCCTCTTAATCTGTGGTATTTTGTGGTGACTGTCCTAACAAACTAATAAAATAGGTAATGACAGAACATAAATTGCCACATTTCTAGTTTTGTTCAAATAATAGTTGACAAAGTTTAATTTCAGTAATGTAACTTTAACTCAGACTAATTTTCTTTATGCTAGGAAGCAAACTACAGGTTATTTCTAGAAAGGTCACTGCATAACCTTTTAATGTAAAAAAAAGGCAGTTCAACAGAGAGGTAAGTACACATACAGTAAGTACAGGAATATGAAACACAGACTTTCCAGCATATTTTATTAAGAAATCTGACAGAAAATACATTCAAAAGTAAAATTCAAATTTAAATATAAAATATGCCAATACTTTTCAATTTTTATTCATTCTAAAAAAGAAAAATAATTTGTTAGTACTCAGACTCATATAATAATTTTGAAGTATCTGCCTATCAAATTCAGTTCTTGACCAATTAAGGTCAAGTAATAATTTTCCTTCAAAACAGAAAATATTAAAAACACCTGTAAAAAATGGTATCATTGTACACTACTAATCATCCCTTTCAAACTGAGCGTGTCTTCTTTCAACAGCCATCTTGTGGATTGAATATAAAAGCTAAATTCTACAAATTCAATGGCCACGTTTTAGGTTGAATACTGGGGAATGTAAAGTAGAAATACCAGCACTACTTTGAGTTTTACAATGAATAAAAATAATTTGATAACACACTACTTAATTTAATACACACTTTTTCATTCATATGGCAACGAATCTAAATGAACCTTTGTGAATTTATTTTTTAACTTGTAAATACATTGAGAAGACGCACAAGAAAAAGCAATAACATAAGAAAGAAAAAGTGAATACTTGAGTATGAAGCATGAAACATGCTACACATAGTAAAACAAGACTCAAAAAGCCTGGATTCCGGTCCTGAGTCATTACCATGGAGCATTACTTTGGATGTGTAACCTAACTTCTCTGACATTCAATTTCTTTTCTTGAAAAATAAAGGTGTTAGAACTGCTTTAAAATTGTGTGAGTTAATGAGTTAGTGATGTAGAATAAAACAACAAAGAGAAGATTTTAGTTATGTTGTAACACTTTAAAAAAGGAATCATTGAGATTCATGTTTAACAGAACTAATAAAAACAGCACTTGAACAGTATTGTCATTTAAACTGAATTCAAAAATTACTCCAGTTTTTGCTAAGTTAACGCTTACCTAAATAATTATGCTAACTCAGAATAGGAGAGATAAAAGTGACCTTGGAAGTATAATTTTCCCTCTTATTAATAAATACCACATGAAAAAAATAGCTGGTATAGTGTCCAGAATTTAGGAGGTGCCCAATAAATGAAGTTATTATTTCTATTTGTTTTTGGCAAAGCACTCATTTAAGTAACCATAATTTTGAGTCGTTATTTTTTTATCCTTAGTATTATTTTCCCCTCACAACTTCATGTAACCAGAAGGAATTTGGTAATCATTCCTTCTCTTAAGAAAATTAGTAATAAAACTGGATATAGACCAGGTCACAGACTATGGGTTCCAGCTAGAAATCTACTTTTAGCATGAAACAAAACCATAATGAAATAGAATAATCTTTAGAAAAGGTTTATCATGTAGTTTCAAATTTATCGAACAATGCTAGCATGTAGGCTGTATTTTTTCATAAGTATATCATGAAAAATTTGATTAATACATTGTTAACAAAGATATGCATTGTAGGACTATTTTTATATGAATTAAAAATAAAAAGCTTTGTGAAACTCTATACTTTCAATTTTTTATAAAACAAAAAACAAGTAAATAAAAAAACTGATACCCTATCTTATTTTCTAAGTGATTTATAGTAGTACAGGAAAAACTATGGATTCTGAAAATGTTGGTAATTAAGATTTTACTAATAAAAATTTATAAGGTATACACAGGCAAAACAAATTACCATATGCATATATATTACATGCATGAAGCTTTCTTTGTGGATGCTGCAATTACATTATATTGTTATGTTTTTCCTGTCAAACTCACAAGACTAAAGCTATTTCTTTATAGGCTGCTTTTCTTATGCAAGATCAAAGTCACTGTCAGGATCATTCATCTGATTTAGTTTTCAATCAGGAAATAAACTATGAAGCTAGGCTTTGGGTAGATGGGCTAGGGTACTCCAGAGTTTGCTCTAGTTATCCTTCCTTTGAGTCTAGTCTTTGAGGAAGGTAGACTTTCAGATACTATATTATGCTTGAGTGATGGGTACCAAGATGGCATCCATGATCTGGTTCTAATACAGAACTTAATCTTTTTCTTTTTCCCCAGATTATTGTATAGATAGAACAGGGCCATAACCAAATTATCTGGTTATTAATCACACCATGAATTTGCTTTGGAATCCATTAGTTTTCTGTAAATTGTATTAAGAGATAAAATAGCATAGTGTTTAAGAGGACAGACCACGGAGTGGGGCTACCTGGGTATAAATCCTGCTCTCATTTATTAGCTGTGCACCAACAAATACATTACTTATATTCAGTTTCCTTATCTGTGAAACAGGGAAACAGTAGTAACTAACCCACTGAGATTATTGTGTGGATTGAGAAAAAATATTTATAAAAAGCTGGCACATGCCAGAAAAATTATAAGATAAAGGCTAAATACATTCAAAAAGCTTATTATAGTCTCAGCTATCTCAGCTGTCCTGTCAGGCAGTTTAAAAAAAATGGTAGGGTGGTTGATTTCCCATGCTTGGGTTAACCATTAAATTGTGACTGCCATTCTGTACCACCCACCCACAACACATACACACAAACCCACACACACAAACTGACACCAGCAGCAGTTACTCTCAAAGAACAGGTAAAACTCAGGGGCAAACTTTCAGGGCCAAGCTATTTACTCACCTTCCACACAAGGTGGCTCTTTTACTAGTGCAACCCTGGAGGTACTAATTCTTACGTTTTGGCCACTGCATAACTACCTAAAATTAAAGCTATAAATGCTTGTATATTGAGGAAGAAGAGGTGGTAAGTTCATGAGATTCAGGATACTTCATAGCAGGTACGAGATCGGATGATAAGGTGAGTTCAAAATGCTCAAGAAGTCCTAATACTTTTGACATCACAGCTTCACGCACATAATATCAGTCTTGACAGAGAGGTCCTCAGAAGATCTACGAGTTTTTTTCCAACGTTTCATTGACATTTTATGTTTTTTGATAGCATATTTTACATTAATTCTTATAACAAAACTAGATACTAATGTAGGGAGATAAACTAATGTGTTAGTTTTTCAAATGCAAAAACTTTACAGTGTAAAATGGGGCAGTCTTCCTTTGAAAGAAGAAAAAAATTGTGACACTAACTTTCCTTATATATACCCAAATCTTGTGATTAAGAAAAACCACACACACACTGAAAGGTTCCAAACAAAGCCAAAGGATATAACAATGGTTCCTGAGCTTTAAAAATAATTATGTGTAACTGTTCTACAACAATTTTGAAAAGCTGAATGAAGCTAACACAACATGCTTTCCCCAAAATATATGGCTACAGAAACTGGCATGACAAAAAGTAAAACTCACCAATAAGATAAAAATAAATCAAGAATGTCATCAAACAACTATCCTTCCAATAACATTATCAACACTGATAAATTTGCTAATGTAGTCTTTCAAATAGTCAAGCTCAAGTATTCCATGTTACATATTCTATTTAAAACACAGAAAAAAATGGGAAGATAGTCAGTACATTTAATAAATAGAACCCCAGCACAAAATATAAGACAAAAAATTGTTTTTGAAAATTTAATTACGTACAAAGTCCCTTTCATGCAAGATAAAGTCCCTAGGTAATTTAAAAAGTTGTTTAGTAAAATATAAGTAGGAAATCTTTTCTTTTTGCATAATAAGACAACAAAAGAACCTCTAATGTACTATTAAGATAGAATACACAATAACTGAAATTGGTTATTAAAGACTATTGTGCCATAGTGCTAGTACATGATTACAGTGATTTAACTATTACCAAAAGAGTCACTAAAAACCCACAAATACAAAGATAAATAATTGATTTTCCATAAATGAAGAGCCCTTTGCCCAAGAATAAACCACCTTATTGTAAAAATGACAAGGGGCTAACAGTCAGTCACCGTTAATACGACTAAACAGGGTTCAATTTACAAAATACGCACAACATGGACTTTACTTCTAAGAATTTTTGAAAATTTAAGCATATCTAAAACATTATCAGTTGAGAAAAAGTAAAACTATTCCACCTGCCTAGAAATTCCTCTAATTTGACTGACCTCAAAGAGTATGTGCTAGAGGTTTTGGGAGGAAATAATACAATAACTGTATAATAAAAATTTGGAATTTAAATCAAAGATCAAATTTATTGTCTTTTTCTAAAAGTGTTTTTCAAGACTTTAAAAATCTTTGGAGAACATCTGAACTTTCGTGACCTTAAAACCCTAATTTGATTATGTCCTCAAAGTTTGATTATATATTTTGTTCCCTAATTTTAAACTTTGAGAACTTTGGACTGAGTAATTCATCTCAACATATATTCACAAAAACAATCACAAGAAGTAATGCATTTTTTACTTGCAGTGAGGGACTGGGGGCAGTCCTAGAAAATTCCTATTTAATCTTGCCAAAGGCGGTACGGATTATAGACTAAAAGGGTCAATCTTTTAGAAAACCATTTCCTTGAAATACGGGGTCTTGAAAATATGAGAGAGATGGAATAAAGGTAGAAAAAACACAAATAAAACTATAAGCAACTGCTTCAAAACCTGGGAGTATAAAATTGTGCTACTTATGGCATAAATTGAACCCTGCTTTATTTTAAAGTAAAGCAAAAATAAAATTAACAGAGAAATTCACACTGTAAGTCAGAGAAAGAACTGCAACCCAATTGAACTGATTTTTAATAATTATTGCCCCAGTGAGTTTAAAAGAGACACAGCCCAAGAGATTATTTTTTAGCATAGGAACAACAAATTTACACAAAAATGCAATGCAATGGATAATTTTCCAGTGTTGGGTTAGCACTGCATATAGCAAGGATTAGAAACAAAATAGAAATTTCTATTTCCTACCTATATCATTGGCTACCATCTTGGAAAACTTTCTGCTTTTGGTCTTCACTGAAAATAATATTTTGATATAAAATGTCAAAATCTATTCAAAGTAAACTAAATAAATGAAACATAAAAGAAAATACTTTAAAATCAAGATACTATACCCTTTTCTATAAAATTATTCATTTTTTGTTCATCATCTGAATTGTGTGGTGATGAAGAACCTACACAAATGAAACAATGGAAGGAACAGGTACATGGTCAGTCATAAACACTGAGTTGTAACAAGAAAAATGTACAAATAAAAAATCTGGTAACTTTTAAAACAAGTTATCACCTAAGTGACCACAAGAAGAGACCATGTATATAGTAAATAACAGTTCTTATACTATTACAGTATAGTAATAAGTAGTGCAGTATCTCTCATGGTAGACCCTGGTATATATAAATATTAACTCTATAACAATTTGGCAAAATCTCGGTATATTAGATGTTAGAAAATATATAAGGAAAACTATAAATAGTATTTAACTGTTTCTTTGAAAAAATCTGCAATTCTTGATAGTATTAACTGAATACAGCTTCTCTAGCAGAACCAAGATCTTGTACTATAACTTTGCTGATAAAATTTGTTATTTTAGAGTTAGACTGACAGTTTAAAACTATATATTCATTCTACTACATACCATAGAAATCTTTAAAATGTACAATAAGGGATCTTTAAAATAGTGAAGATAATATTTATATTTGCAGGTATGTTCAAATGTCTACTTAAATTTATGGAGGTAAGAAATATTTAATTTTATTTTGGCTGTGATTCCCAATATTATTATATAAAGTTACCTAATATTTCTTTAAGATTTTTTGGGTTAAAAATATTTTTAATTTCTCATAGTATTCCTTTTAATTTATAACACACATCTTTTATTATAAATGTGATCGATCCTAAGTAGTATTTTCGTTGATCACTTTTGGACAACTATTCTTTAAAGGCACATCTCAATACCTCATCCATTCAATTTTTCACAGTCTCCTCAGCTGCAAATCACTTCTCCTCCTTTGAGTTACCTTAATGTTTTATCTATGTATTTCTCATATGATGCTAACCACTTAATACCTTATTATTTTAGATTTATGCACACATGACCTGCCTCACTGGAATGAACTTCCAAAAGGCAGGGCCTACATTTGATTCATTTTTGTATTCCTTTTGTAATTAGTGGAGTGTGTTACATGTAGAATTCTCTAAGTAAGTACTTGCTGAATTCATAATGCTTTTCTGCTAGAGGGAAATACCTAGAATGTAACTGGAAGCAGATAAAAAGGTTTCTTTCTCTGCTTTAAAAATATCCCAGTAAAGCACTGAATCTTAATGAATCAGGTCAAAATTTGACACCACATATAACACTCCCCAATAAAATTGTACCTCCTTCCCTTGGTCAAGTGGTGAATGTCCTTGACAGCTTTTCTCTGACTGACTAAAACCTGCCAGCATTGGCAGAACCACTACTTTTATAGTGGTTTTAGAAGGTTACTTTTTTAAAGTCCCATTTTTTGCTAAATGTCATTTACAGATCCTCATAAATCCCACTTCAAAAAATATCACACAGGTAACACTGAGCTCATAACATTTCCAGGAACAGAAATAGGTATAGTTGTTTTTAGTATACTTCTGAATTTAATTCTAAATAATATAATGGTTATATGTTATAAATATTTGAAAATATCACTATTATCTCTACAAAATAGCCACATGAATGCACAAAAATGTATTATTGATACTAGTTTTGATATATTTCATATCAAAGCAATAGCAGGATAACATATCTATACATAATAAAATTAGAAAAATATTTGATATTTTCAAATATAAGAAGGCAACATAGGCTGTAATGTAAATAAAACAAGGAGGTTTATTTTTCTTCTAACTAAAAATACTTACTACTGATTGCTATAACTTCTGTGACAGCTCATGCAAAAGCTCCGAAATAGTTTTCTACTTATCCTATTTGAATATACTTACTAAATTTCTACAATGAAACACAGATAATATCCACAGCTTATTGTTTTTCTAGGACACACAGCATTTAAATCATGAATGCACTTGAAGGCACCATTTATATTATGGTATGGGTGGCCCTGAGTTTTCTTCAGCTTGAAATAACCTAACAGTTAAAAAAATTATTTTAACATGATTTGTTATGTGTGTGTGTGTGTGTGTGTGTGTGTGTATTTGCATGCAGTACTAAACAAATTCCAGTATTACTGAAGTGCTCACTGAAGCAACATGAGTTCTTTGACGTAAAGATCAAATGAAGGTCTTTCCCTTCATTTGTTCAGGATGCATATGTTCAGTAGGCAGAATTAACTTTCTGTTAGGGGGACCACTGGTTTATTTAAAAATAAATGAAAAGGTTAACTATATGCATTACATGGATTTTCTCATGATGATTTCTGAAGACAGCTTTGATTTTAATTAACTAAACAGTTGAGATCACAAATCTTAATTACGAGATTTAAAAGGTTTTCAAAAAAGTTTCCCTTCATATACGAATTATTTTAAATGAACTTACTGGTTTTGATAAAGGCATATGGCTATTTTATATTTCTGTATTTGTCTGCCTCTTAGTATTTATGAGAGACTCATTTTAACTCCCAATCCACTTTTATACATTTCTTCTTTTCCCATAAATACCAACTTATTTTATATTTGCTATATCAGTTTTAATAATCTATAATGCATCAATTAACTCTTTTACCTTTTTATATTACTCTCATTGTGGAAACTATTTGAGGCTTGTAATTTAATTACTAATTTTTATGTTTTTAAAAACATGATCCCCTTGTGGCTCTTTTGATTCACTTCAAATTCATCCCATCTGTTATTCTTTTTTGACCATCTCAAATTAGTAGAATTTGCATGTGTTGGCCAGAGGGGTAATAATAAATTATTTCTTTATTTACCTATTAGAATGTTAACAGGAATGAAGGTTCAAAAAAGTTACAAATATACAGAGTAAGATAATCAACCCATGAGAGATGGCAAAAATTACTATTAAGAATTCTTACATGGACAAGTTGAGAAAGACACACACAAGCTACAAAAATGCAGTGTCAAAATTATTTACATTAAAATAGTTTTCCAGAATCTCACTCTAGTTTCTATGGTAATACTCTTACTAGTTGTGCATAACCGGTATCTCCTGCAATCTGAAACAACTATTCCCTCTTAAAGTTTTTATTAAAAAAACAGTATTTCCTGATATGTAGAAACCAATATAAGTCTCAGAGAATTCTTATGTTTTTCAGAGCATAATCAAAGACTAAACTAAATAAAGGTTTCTATACCTAATGATAAGAATACATGATTTATCAATGATTTTTTGAAGTCACAATTTTTACTTTGCATTTCAAACATGCTGAGATAGAAACAATGAAATATCTAGGTCATCTGAATTTCTGCATGTTAAAACCATTACTTTCCTTTTCACATGGACCAAAGAGCAAAAATGTATTTGAAAATGCTGAACCATGTTTGAGTTTCTCTGTTTTGAGAAACAGAATTTACAGGGGTTTTAACCTTGATTTACTTTTTATATTTATATACTTAGATTTAAATATACAACTATCTTCAAATATCACTTGTTCGTTTATTTCAAAGGGCTAGATGTATCCACTTTTTGAAAGTCTGGCCCAGAATAAAAAGGAGTACTAATTTATTTGGGCTGAATCTTATTAAAACGCATCCTATGGGATTTAACATATTTAAGCATAACATATTACATGTTCCATGTCCAAATTGTCCACCCTGGCTTATATACTTAACATACTGACAAATGCATTTACATGGATTTTGGAGAAGATGAGAAGGTCAGAATATTATTTTATGTAGTTAGAAGAAGAGTAAGAACTAAAAGATATTACAATTCTAAATTCCAAATTCAGAAATAAATAATCCTAGGAGACAGAAAACAGTTCCTGCTTCATATTATTCATTCAAACTTAATTCTACCAATGTTAAAACTTATCAGGTACTAATTATGTGAGCAATTCCTCCATATGTTTTATTAGTTTAATGAATAAATTTAAATATGAAGTTTAAAGAACAAGAAAGTCAGAAAATGCATAGATACATTTTAACTTTAATAATCAACTAGTTTAACATCAGGAAAATGCAATTGTAAAAGGAAAACATCATAAAAGCTTTTGCAGTCTTAGGTATAATAAAATATTACACTAAAATGTGAGGGAGTAAAACAAAATACTCTTGTCAATATTTCCCATTCTGACAATTGTTTCTGATGTAGTGCATAACCGGTATCTCCTGCAATCTGAAACAACTATTCCCTCTTAAAGTTTTTTTACCAGCTACGGAAGGAACAAAAACTGTCTTAACAACAGTGTTACTTATGCTATGAATGATCTTTTCACTAGAAAACTGGTGAATAATATTAACTTTATGAAGGATTAGAAAAGGATCAATCCACCAAAATAAAATAAATTCAAAATCTTGTTAAGAGGTCTCCAAAAATAATAAAAATAACATTCTTTTGAAATATTAATATATGCATAAGTCACAAAAAGACCCATCTATAGATAAGAAATGAGAACTGCTTTAATACAGCTATAAATATATAAGAAATTATTTTCATCATAAATAAAAATACATGCAACTAGTCTATAATTATTCTAATTGACCATACTCATGACTTGATTATAAGTGTTAAACATTTTTTCATAACGTTTAAAGATTGTAGATAACTAAGACATTTGATCCAATGGTAAGGAGTAAGATATATTTTCTATAAAAAAAGGTGTAAATATAAGAAAGTTAAATAAACAATTACAGGATTCTCAGCAGGTGAAGTTTTGGATTTTTATTTAGCACAGCTACATTTCTTTCCGCTTAATCAGAAGTCAAAGAAAGCAGTTAAGATTTTAAGGATAAATATACAACACAAAAGTTTTTGTAGATGTATTTTAAATGCATCTCTATCAAAATGTACACTGGTATGCTATCTTAGATTTTATAGAATCGTAATTATTAATGAAATTTAAAAAAAACAAATTACCAGAAGTTGGAGACTTGCAGCGATCCTCTGGAACAACAGTCCCTTCACTAATATCACACAGACCGGCTACAAAACAAAAACAAAAAACAAATCAACCCATAAATTTATATAAGTGCGGTTTTGTCTTTTATTTATAGTACATATTTAACTACCGTCCATTTAAAAGAACCCAATAAATTAACAGACTGTTGGTATTGATACCATGCTCATTGGGTTTGAGACAGAAATATTTTATATTAAAATACCTCAAACTAATACAGCATTCATCAGTTAAAAATATAATCTATGATAAAATACAAAGTAAACAATATGATTATAAATTTCCCTGGTGACTGAAGTTATAAAAACCCCTGCAAATTGTCTAAACACTATAAATAAAGACACATCAAGAATTTGGACTAGCTGGGCAAGGAGTCACATGTCCGAGCCTTAGAAGTCAGGTGTCACATCGACGAACAGAATGTGTATGTATCACCAGTATCTGCTTTTCTATTACTTTGGTAAACACATTTCCAACAGTCATTGAGAAAGCTTTCAAAGTAACATTTTCTGAGAACATGAGTACTGAACTGGGCTTCTAAGAAAAGTTTTCTATTTTGAGGCACACATTAGTTTTTTTTTTATTAGATAGGAAGTTCTTGAATGAGAATTAGTCGTTTTTTTGTTTGTTTTTTAAGACAGTGTTTCCCTCCGTCGCCCAGGCTGGAGTGCAGTGGTGCGATCTCGGCTCACTGCAACCTCCACATCCTTGGGTTCAAGCGATTCTCCTGTCTTGGCCTCACGAGTAGCTGGGACTACAGGAGTGCCCCACCAAGCCCGGCTAATTTTTTTGTATTTTTAGTAGGGACGGGTTTCACCATGTTGGCCAGGCTGGTCTCGAACTCCTGACTTCCAATGATCCGCCCACCTAGGCCTTCCAAAGGGCTGGGATTACAGATGTGAGCCACCAACCCAGCCTGATAACTAGTAGTTTAAAAAAAAAATCTTCATCAAACTAATGGTCCTGGAAGAAAACCTGGTTTTTATGGTTCTAAGATGATAGATGTAATTATAGGTATGCATTTAATCTTTGATAAAATATTTGTTTATATACATGTACTCTTTCTTGATAGCACACTCAGAGGATATCTAAACAGTAGTGATAACATACTCCAGTTTTATGATGTGCCTAGCACTGAATAAAAATGATCAAATTTGAAATTTTACCCCCTTGGTATTTTGTCAACTGCTACTAAAAATTATACTTAGGGGAAATCACTTTGAGGTTTCAGTTGAGGGTCCTTATGATATAATAATTACTGAACTTATTGACTAAAAAAGTTATTAGACTTACATGATATAGTTATCATTCTTAAAAAGGCCAAGGAAGAAACATTTAGGAGTTGAATTACGGAATGTGGATAGAGAGGATTTCGTTTAGATATTAAACAACTGTTAAATAAGCTAAAAATCCATTCAGTGCCTTCTATCTCACTCAGGGTAAAAGTCAAAGTCCAACCCTACTTGGTGGGGTGATGTATACGATCCTATAGTATATTGTATCCTGTTACCTCTCAGACTATCTGCTGTTTTCACTGACTTGCCCACCACTGGTACTCTCTCTTCTCCAGCCACACTGACTCCTCATTGTTCCTTGAACTCACCAGGTGTACTGCTTCAGAGCAAATTGTGCTTATTCTCTTGCATGAAATATTTTTGTTTGATTGTTTTCCCAGACATCCTCATGGATAATAGCTCTCTCATTTCCTTTAAACTTGAAGTCATCCAGACACTCTTTTATTTTAAATTTAACACTCCATCATTGATATTTCAAATCCTCCTTCAATTACTTTTCCCCTCGGCACTATTAATGTAATCTACTGTATATTACTTATTTTTTTAAGTGTGTGTCTCTTCCAGTAGAACATGAGTTCCGTGAGGGTAGAGAATTTTGTCTGTTTTGCTGCCTATAATGGTGCATAGCACATGGTAGTCTCAATATTTGTTGAATGTTTGAGTGAATACATGTGAAAGAATTTCATAGCATGTAACCTAATCTATCCCCTCTATTGCTGCCAGAATCCCTTCAACAAATATTCCTAGCAATACATCTACCTAGGCTCTGCTCAAACGTATCTCACTCAACCCAATTAGTTAAGTGGTCTTAAGTGACATTTACTGAGTACTTACAATGTGCCAGATATGGTTTTAAGTGCTTCATTCATTTAACCCTAACGGCAGCAAATGAAATAGACAGTATTATTCTCATTTTACAGAAGAAGAAACTGAGGCACTGAGTGTTTTAGGCATTTTATATAGGAACAAAAACCTAATTACTTATAGAAATGGTCCACTTAATTGCCACTCTTAGAGTTTTTTTTTTTTTTTTTTTTTTTACTGGTAGAAAAGCTCTGCATGCTTTAGGACAAAATCTGCTTTTTATAATGCCCTGATTTAAAAATAAGGAGAAAATAACATAACATAGACATAGACATAGAACTATAATTTTAACTGTTCTAAACTTCTCACATTAGTATATTCAGCAGTTCTGCCACATTACTGGCACACACGAAGTTGTGGTCAACAGTAACAAAACAACCTCCTGAATGCCAACAACGTTCACTCACATGATTAGGTATGCCACATGTGTCCTCTCACTTAATAATCACACCAACTTTATGAGGGAGTCACCATCTGCATTTTATAAATGAGGACACTGAGCCTCAGAGAAATATCCTTTCTAGTATCACAAACTTATACAAAGAGTGGAGATTTAAACTTAGATGTGCTTAAACAAAATCTCCAATTATGTTTCACACGAACTACTCTTAAGCCAGTGTTTTCTGTTCTATATGTAAACAATCAATCTTTATAACCTAAACTCAGGACTCAACATGTATTGTTGATAAATCTCATTTCTTTGGTTTAAATTTACTGTTTCTACCGATAAATTATCTTTTTGAGTTGTTACTCTGCCATCAAATGTAATACCTACCTTGCCCTGAAATAGTGACCATTCTGATAAGCCTATCTTATCTTTCAAAAGTCCAGATAGGAAGCTACATTTACTATTTGAAATATTCAACAAAACATAATCCTATGTTATTCAACACAATATATGCATTAACTGGGCACACTACATCAAGGTAATTAGACCACATATTAATCCAGTACCATTAACTGAGAGGGCTCGCAAATGTTTTCTGTAAAGATCCAAGTAATAAATAGTTCAGGCTTTTTCAGCCAAAATCTCTGTCACCAAATATTCAGCTGTTATGTTGCAGCACAAAAGCTGCAACACATAACAAATAAACATGGTATTTCTCCAATAAACCTGTATGTACAAAATCAGGCACTAGGCTAGGTTTTGGCCTACAGACAATAGTTTGCTGACTCTTGGTTTAATCAAACTTTCCATCATTAAACTGAAATAGGTATTGAGGTCACTTCTACCTGTCTGGTTCACAGAAATATCCTAAAATTAATTTTCAAATACCTCATTAACTTCAGGCAACATTAGGTCAACAGGCTGCCATAAGTCATCAATGTAGTTACCAGATTAAAAAAGTAAAATTGATTTTGCTACAACTTACTTTTAGTGAACTTCTGCTGACTTCTATCGATCATTTCTATTTTCTATATGCACATAGCAACTCATTCTAGAATTCTGACTAATTTGTGCCTCAAATAAACTGAAATGTAAAATGTTTGACCTTCACCAGCTGGGGATACCTTTTAAATTCACCAATTATCTTGATATTCTTTTTATTATTGCTTGGTCTGCCTCATTTACATAAAGGACCTTAGGCTTCAATTTCTCTTATAGCTTTCATACTTTCCAGAGAGGAAAATGATTCTTCTTAATGTAGCACTCAGAATCAAAGTTACATAATTCTACTTTCTACTAATATACACGCAATCATTAGTAGATTTAATATACACACAATTATTAGTATTTTATCATTCTACTGAATCATAAAACGTGACCAGCAAAACAAGATATATATTATCCAACAGTTCATTTTTAGTAGAATCAGATTTTTAGCAGATATGAGTAGCTGAAATACTTCATTACTGTTTGTCCTTGTGACAGTTTTAGAATTTTTATTATGAAAACATGGCCTATATTTTACTAAATAATACAACTGCATTGTAGTACAGTTATGACACATTTAAACTTAGCCGAAACAGTTTTATGTTAAAATTCATATGAACTACATTCTTTATAAAATATATCAGCATCTATTTGTAGCAAAACAAAAAATTTCTTTAAACTGTTCTTCTAAAACAGCCTGAAGAACAATTTGATGATATTTGGTCTACACCTAAGAACATGTTATAAAATACACGTTAGGAAGAATATCATTTTTTACCTCACGACAAAGAACTTTTATACCAATCATTCTATATTTATTTCAAATATTTATAAATTTGGGGGGGATTAGTGTCAGAAATATTCTTAAGACGTTATTTTAAAACATATTTCAACATAATTTTAATTTTTATTTAAAATATAACCCTAAATATTGACAAAGTGAGGCATAATAACAATGGGTGAATATCTTAAACTAATAAAGAAAAACTCAAATAGTTCTCCTGTGCCTACATAGCTAATTCTTCAATAATAAAATAAAGCAAACAATAATATAAATAATATGTATTATGGGGTTTACTGGAGAATAATGTAGGATGCAGTGAAATTTTAAAAAGTATTTTTAAAATTAAATGCTAAAAATCAGTCTCTATCCTTAGATAAATCTAGGCATTTAATTTCTAGCAATTTTATATAAGCTAGTATAAGGTATAAAGGAGAAAAGAGGTTAATTTTATGGATAGTGAAATTTTTACCACATTTGTAAAATAAACTAAAGGTTTTATCTTCAAAAAATATTTCTTCTCTATCATGATAACTTTCTAACATTCTAGCATTAAATATTAGTATCTTTGCTTTATAAAGAGATAGAATTGGGGCACAAGTATTTAAATAGCTGTTTTCATATACATGTCATGAGATGAATCTAAGTAATGAGTACAGTGTTTTAGACATAGAATGTTTTAATAAGCTCTTTTAAAAATGAACAAAAAAACTCCCAATGATTTTACAAAGAACAAACAAGCCAAAGCATAAATGACTTACTTAAAAAAGAAGAACGAAGTTTTTTCATAGATTCAGAATATAAGCTAGAAAGGCCGCACATGCAAGAAGTCACAATCAGCACACCTTAGTGAAGCAATGAAAAGCGGAAGGAAAAAAAAAGGAGACAAAAATACTAGAATGGTATGGTTGGGACAACAATCTCTGCTGAAGATATTACATGACAAAATGATCACATTCAAACAAAAATGGAAAAACAAAACTTTGAAAAGAAAAATTCAATCATCAAGCCAAAGTAATAGAAAGGTCTATATCCCCTCATATTTCTTTCCCATGAACTGTAAAATTTGCAGTATTAGTTAATAATGTACTGAACACAACTGAAAAATGAATTGCAGAATGACTTTTAATTCAGAGCAGACTGAGTTAGGAAGTACAGACCAGAGCTTCTCGAATGGTGTTTCAATACACACTGGTATTCTGCAAATGAGTTAAGTATGCCCCAAATAGGGTTGCCCTCAATCTCTGGTCCAGCTGGGCAGGCCCTGGGGAAACTGGGTATCACCAGGCCAGTTATAACTGGAAGCCTCATTAGTGTACCCTGTGTGCCATATATCAAACGCCATTTTTTTATGTGTGTCATGAAATAAAAAAAGGGCAAGAAGTACTGGTATATATAGCTAAGTATACATGTATACCTTGAGGTATTATGGTAGAACATTTAAAATTACGACTAATTACCTAGCAAACATAAAAGAACTCTATAAAGAGAATTCTCAATGACTGTAGGCTTACATTTAATCAAAGCTATCTGAGAATGCTATATTTTCAAAGAACTAAAATTTACTTTTGCATTTTCCTTTTTTTCCCACATGGGAATGATTCCTTTGAATTAAATAGTTTAAATAATAAATCATTGGTCTTACAAAAACCAAACAATGAAAAGGAACAAAATCTCTGAAAGTAACTTTTTTATATAATAATGATACAAATATTCCTTTCGTTATATTTCAGCTGAGAAGTTTGATCCTGTGGTTCTTTCTCAATGTGCAATAAAATCCTATAATATTAAAAAGAAAAGCAGGCCGGGTGTGGTGCCTCACACCTGTAATCCCAGCACTTTGGGAGGATGAGGCAGGTGATCACTTGAGCCCAGGAGTTTGAGATCAGCCTGGGCAACATGACAAAATCCCATCTCTACAAAAAATACAAAAAATCAGCTGGGCTTGGTGGCATGTGCCTGTGGTCCCAGCTACTCAGAGGGCTGAGGTGGGAGGATCACCTGGGCCCAGGAGGTCAAGGCTGCGATGAAGGCACTACTGCACACTAGTCTGGGTGACAGAGTGACAGAGTGAGACCCTGTCTCAAAAAAAAAAAAAAAAAAAAAAAAAAAAAGCAAAAACCACAACTATAGAAAACAAAAATAAAAAATAAGACTCATGCCTTTTGCTAGTTTTTGGAAGTTTATATATATAGACTAAATCAGGCAAGCCATTTACCTAACTGAAATACTTATATTCACAGAAGTAAGTCAGCATTTATAGAAATCCTAAAGCTCAGGATTTTCTTTTTACCTCCTGAAGGTTGTCGAGATTTACGAGGAGATCGGGGTTCTCTCCGGTAGGGATCATTAGAGCCATATAATTCAATAGTGCCCAGGTTGAGCAGCACTGCTTTCTGGAGGTAGTCAACCATAGCAATGCCATTGCAGTTGCCAAAAACCACCCTGCAAATAGGAAAATAACAAACATTTTAGCACAATCAAATAATTCCAAGAAAATGTACTACAGTCTACAAGGCTGAAGAAAGAAGCATGGTGGGTCCTTCAGAAAATTCTTTGAAACAAAAGATAACTATAGGAACTGAAATACAGGTTACATGTGCCTTCTCATGGAACTGTTTAGATCTTCTGCAGACATTAATTATTTAATATCACTAAATCAATCAACTGTATTATTTATAAAAATATTTGGCATAGGAGTTGAAACTTGATCAGAGATAGAAATCTCTCACACCTCGCAATGCAACATCTATTTTTCTACCTTGGGGGCATTTTGAGCTCTTCACGGGTGGGAGACATTCCCTTGTACTAGGCAAGTAGGAGATTAGACATTAGGGTAAGTTTTGGTAATCATTCAAGTCAAGAATAAAAAGTAGAAAGTATACATCTTGGAGGCCTCCCTTTGGGGTGTTCTAAATATCTTCTCAATTATGAGTCAGGAACTATGAATAAAGGAAATTTATTCTTTTAAGATATTTTAAGCCAGGAATGGAAAACTGACATGTATAGAGGGCTATATAAGTAAGTAAAAGAGGACATGTAAGCACACGGTTACTTAACAGTGTATGGCACATCTAATGAAAAGCTTCAACTCTGTTCCAGCTGAAGCTGCGATGCAGAAACATGGACACGGCCACATAATCAGATTTTTAAGTTGGAGCTCTAAGTATGGATTTATATAGTCTTGGTAACTAATTAAAATTCTAAAAATACACAGAAATTGCCAAACAAAATACAACTGTAAGCCTAGTGAGGCCTGTAATTCATTGATCTGCACCTTCCTTTGAAACTTCCTATTGGTTCTTTTTCTCATTTCCTATGTTTTTTAATGGTTGTGGACAATAAAATATTTAAAATAGGAAAGTTTGTGCTCTTACATTGTATGGCAGCAAATAAAATATATGAAAGAAGACTATCTCAGACTGTAGCCAGTGTTAGTTTGATGTATAGTTGTCCCTTGGTTTCTTCAGAAGCTTGGTTCCAGGACCCCCACAGATACTAAAATCTGCGGATGTTCAAGTCCTCAATACAAAATGGCAAAGAGTTTGCATGTAACTAACATACAGTCTCCTATATACTTTAAATCATCTTGAGATTATTTACATATACCTAATACAATGGAAATGCTATATAAATAATTTTTATACTGTATTTTAAAATTTATTTTTTTAATTGTTGTATTTTTTTGTTATATTTTCTGAATATTTTTCATCTGCAGTTGGTTGAATCCATGGAAGAAACAGGTGGATACAGAGGGCTAACTGTACAGCTGCAAGAGACAGAGTAGGTGGTGGGAGCTACTGGCAAGAAAAAAAATGAATGAGTCCCTAGGGCTAGCATCAAGCAAGGAGATAATGAGCTACACATGATAAATAGCTCCGGGACTGAACAGTCAGGAAGCAGTTGCTTACACTGCAGTGTTGACTTCTGAAACAAGAAAACAACAAATGTTTTACAAGTCTATCATATTGTAATAAAAGTATGTATAACTAACACTATATGGCTGAAGGCATGAATTGATAAATAAAACAAGTATACTGTAGTATAGGTGAATATTAATTATCAGGCCTTTACAATTTACACAAGTTAATTGAAAGTAGAAAGAAAAATTACACAACTACAGTTCAACAGTTACAAAAATCAGTTTTATAACACAGTCTTCTGGGTTCATGTTGTTAGATTTCCATTACAGTAACTATTAATAAGAAAATTATTTCTGGGGGTATATCTAGGAGAGGATATACTGACTTTAAAACTTCATCGCAAATAATTTATTGGTCCATGAAGCATTTAACTTTACATCAGGAAGTACTGCATGCATACCCGAAGTAAGTTATTCAGAATGAAATTATGTTCCAAATAAACAGTGAATTTGGTCTGAAATTAAAGTTATAGAATGCCATTTTAGGTGACGATATAACAAAGACCATCCTTTCTATTTTTAAAAACAAAATGATGTATGGAATACTATGAAGAGACTTAGAAAAAAAATAACTTATACTTACAGTCCATAGGAAGAGTTGACTGCCAGGCTGGTTATTTGTTGTGGTGGTTCTCCACCCACCCAAACCAACTGAATAACCAGTTCTGTCTGATAACCTGGAGACTGTTTCAGTGGTGAGTTTTTAACTCTAAAATAAAAGAAAACATGTTATCTTTCAACCCATTTTCAACTATTGTCCTATATAATTATAAACATCTTTTTATATGAAACGATACTAGATATTTAAATATACAAAAATCAGAATCCTGTTATCTAGAAGCATTTAATCTATGCTTGGAGGGACTAAGTATGTAATTAACAAAAATAATATGCAAACTCTGCATATAAAGTGGGGGAGGACAGTAGGGGTGAAGGAAAAGAAAAGAAGTGAGGAGGAAGAAGAGGGCTTGGAAAGAAGGCAGGAAGGGCTGGGGAGAAAGATGAAGAGAAGCGGCAGCCCAAGGATTAAGAAGAGAAAAAAAAATCAAGTTAGAAAAAATGTAAGTTAGAAAAGCAGTTTTGAAAACAGCTGGGCGCAGTGGCTCACACCTGTAATCCCAACACTTTGGGAAGCCTAGAAGGGCAGATCACCTGAGGTCAGGAGTTTAAGACCATCCTGGCCAACATGGTGAGACTCTGTCTCTACTAAAAATACAAAAATTAGCCTGGCGTGGTGGCGTGCGCCTGTAGTCCCAGCTACTCTGGAGGCTGAGGCAGGAGAATCACTTGAACCCAGGAGGCGGAAGTTGCAGTGAGCTGAGATCGTGCCATGGCACTCCAGCCTGAGCAACAAGAGCAAAACTCTTGTCTCAAAAAACAAAACAAAACAAAAACACAAAACTTAAAAACATGATGTAACAAAATGAAAATTGTCCAAAAACAAGTTAAAAAATGAGTTAAAACAAATATGAGCAATTTATCTGTGTGTGTGCCTACTTTCACCATAAATCTACCTTGACTTTGAGGTGACAGTATTTTTGATCACAGAGACTCTTTTTAAATAATTACTGAATAATGCTACAAAAAATGCTCTTGCAGAATATTCGCAGACAGAAAACCCAAGTTCAAGGATTGGTAAGTGTTAAGTTTGGCTACAGTGGTAGGAGTGTGTAGTAAAAATGAGAAGATAGCAATACAGGCCAGGGCCAGACTTTAGAGGGTCTTCAAGTCCTGTCCACAAAGGTTTGATGTTGGTAGAAAGAACTCTCAGCAAGCTGGACTTTGAGTACTGATTCTGTTACTCACCAGCTGTCTTTTCACCTAGAAAGCGGGACTATTACTACCTAGTCACAATATGAGGAAACTCTGAACGCCTATGAAAAGTGCTTTGTAGATGGTCACATTAGACAAAGGTAATATATTTTCGTTATTAAAGAATTAAAAGACAGGCCAGGTGCAGTGAGTGGCTCACACCTATAATCAGAGCACTTTGGGAGGCTGAGGTGGGCGGATCACTTAAAGTCAAGAGTTTGAGACCAGCCTGGCCAACATGGCAAAACCCCATCTCTACTAAAAATACAAAAATTACCCAGGTGTGGTGGCGAGTGCCTGCAGTCCTAGCTACTCAGAAGGCTGAGGCAGAAGAATCGCCTGAACCTGGGAGGCGGAGGTTGCAGTGGGCTGAGATCACACCACTGTACTCCAGCCTGGGCAACAGAGCGAGATCTCCGTCTCAAAAAAAAAGAAAAAAGAAAAAGAAAAAGAAAGAATTAAAAGCCAATGAAGGTTGATAAGAAATATTTGGGGAAGATTAATTTGGTGAATATAGGTAAGATGAAGTAGAATAGGGATACCAATTGGGAAGTTCCTGTGATTCTGATGTGAAACAAGAAAAAGGCAGATTGAAACACATTAATGGAGTAAGAATAAACTAGGCTTTACATTTCAGGAAGGCAGAAACCTTGCAGCTAGTAATACTTATAACACTGGCACAAAGGAGGTACTCAATATTTACTGAATGAATGAATGAGTTGGAGGTTGAGTAGAGGTAGGGTAGAGGAAGAAAAGAAGACACAGAGAATCTACAATCAGACAGAAGGGAGGGAGGGAGGAATAAAGAGGTAGTTTTAGAAGACTATGGGGTTAAGTTTGAGATGATGGTAGAGAACTACTAGTGAAACTAATCAGCAGGTAGTCAAATCTATTCCCAAACCTCATGAATAGTTAAGTCCATGCTGAACTACACTTGTCATTAGGATTTTAGAAATGAAGAGTTAAAGAGGGGCTTAAAAGAGTCTGAGAGCTTCTGAAACAATACCTGCTATACTTGTTCCAGAAAACTTCAACTGTACTTGAAAGACACATTTTTTAAAAACGTGAACAATTTTATTTTTGTGTGACTGCTTTTATTGTAAAAAAACTCTACTAGGACTTTACGTTAAAAACATTTTTGATTGCACAAACTCTTTGCCTAGTAATTCCTACAGCAAAACACATGCAAAGCCTGGTTACTTCAGCAATTCTTAAGGCTTCTGCCTTGAAATGACAGTGTGTGAAAGCAGGAAGACTACTCAATGTTGAATTTCCTGCCACCAAACTCAGAGGTAAGAACCCTTCTGAATCATTCAGTTGGTATTTCTAATGAGGAAGACCATGGCACCTGATGTTTTGATGACATACATGCTAGGAAACAGCAAAAGTTGTTCAGACTTCAGGGTAAATGTGAATCACTCAGGGCACTGCTTACACGAATTGAGCTATAGTTCACTTCTGGCTGGTCAAGGTTTGCAAGGCAATGCATTCAGAACTGTAAACTGGCTGAGGCAAAATTTCTAAATTATTCTCAGGGAAATACCCACTAATCAGCTATAGCTCTCCATCTCAAGTGACAGAATAACAACTGAGGCATTTCATTTCTTCCCAGAGTCAGCCTTAACACAGGAGTAGACTGAAGGGTCTGAGTGGTCTATCTTCTCTTTCTACGAATTAGGTATAGAAGGTAAGGGTCAAGGAAGTGTCCTCCCTCCCTCTGGCATATTAAATGTGCATAACAAATTCTCAAGAGCAGAACCAGGCATCCCAGGGATAATTCTAGAAGTGCATATATGGGCACATTGAAGATTTAAGTGACTAGGACACACAGAACTCATAGAATTCTTACTTTAATTAGTATAAGGAAACAAAAAATGTTCTTAAGTAGAAATAAAAAGGCAGCCAAACATGATGCAAAATGGTAAAGGATGAAAAACCTAAGCCAAGAAATGAAAGCAGGTAAGTTACATTTTAAAAATATGAAATGGGAAGACGGTACTATGTTTTATTCTAAATGGTTATGTTATCATTTTAATGTTTTTAATATATTCAAGTTAATTTGTTTGCTTTTTAAGGAAAAAGTTTTATAAAAAGCTGCATAATTTGTACAAATGTATTTTAAATGTTAAAGTGATGGTAGAGGCTCACAGTTTCAAAATGATGGTTTGAGCAAGTACCTTGCAAAGGGACAATAAAAACGCTTCAAAAACATAAAATTTAATTGCTAAAAGAAACAAGTCAAACAGTTGCCTTTTCTTTTTTACCTTTCTTTTTTTTAAGAGGCAGAATCTCACTCTGTCACCCTGGCTTGAGTGCAGTGGCATGATCATAGCTCACTGTGGCCTTGAACTCCTGGGCTCAGGCAATCCTCCCACCTCAGCCTACAGGTGATGGCGCCATGATGGCTAATTTTTAAAAAACTTTGTTGTAGAGATAGTGTCTTACTATGTTATCCAGACTGGTCTTGAACTCCTGGTCTCAATGAATCCCCCTCCTTGGTCTTAAACAGCTGCTTTTAAAATGTTTCTTCAAATAAACCAATTTTGTACAAAGGCATTTTGTATAAAAAAAGCCTCAATATTAATTATATTTTAACATCAATTTTTGTTATACTTCTCACTTTAAGAAACTGGCCTTCAGGACCGTGGACTAAAACAATGTGAAATTAATACATACCCACATTTATTTGAAGACAATTAAAAGAAAAAAATGAGGTATAACTTGTTTGTGATTTTTAAAAAATCACTTATACAGATTTTAGACAAAAATGTCCAAAACTTGTACTTTGTATCTTTCACTAGCTTATACAATATTCTACTAAAAGACTAATTTTCCCTCTCATGACTCTGTCTCCAAAAATTGGTCCTTTAGTAATGTAATACTAGAGAATTACTACTACCAATGAATTAATTTTAAGATAACGGCTGAAGAAAAGGAAATAGTTATCATGCAATCCCTACATTTAAAATCTTCCCACGCGTTCCTGTTCTTGAGTTTTCTCTAAAATCCAGAAAAAGGATCAAAATAACCGTAACTGTATCAATAGAGCCATTATTTTATGATTTTTCTAGTATGATTTGTTTATATTTCTAATTTTAAAAATCAATATTTAAAATTTTAAGTAATGTTGTAATTTAAACGTATAACTTGATGTAACAATATATAACATTATCTATTAAAGTTAGTAATGATTTGTATTCGTGTGACCAGCAAAACCGCCCCCTACCGCCGCCAAAAACAAAAATCAGGCACATGTGCACACATGCACACACACACACACACATATACACACACACACTCAAATTATCAGGACCGCTTCTCCACATCTTGTGTATCTTCTTGAGTGTCAGCGGAACTCCTGGGCTTCTCTCTACCCTCCTTCTAACTGTATCCCAGGAATGGTAGAGTCCCTATGTAGCTGGTAAATATGGAAATAATTAATGAAGCCCTCTCATTTCCCCCTCAATCTGTGTTCATTTGGGAGCAAGTCTGCCCAGGGGGTGCATTTTCTTTTCTGCTCCTGCAAAAGCAGTGTTCTTAATACTGCCATGGCGGGGAGGATAAGGCTATCTTTGTATACAGGTCAGTCGGTACCAGGAAAACTACCTGGCTCTTGTGCTAGTTGGCATCTTTTACCTTTATCAATAATTAAGGTGATATTTTTAGTCACCATCTGAAATTATTTTATTTCTTAATGTGTTAAGAATACAGATGGGGGCCAGACACAGTGGCTAACATCTATAATCCCAGCACTTTGGGAGGCCGAGGCAGGCAGATTACCTCCAAGGCTGAGGCAGGCAGATTACACTTTGGGAGGCCGAGGCAGGCAGCCTGGGTAACATGCTGAAACCCCATCTCTACAAAAAAAACACAAACTTAGTTGGGCATGGTGGTGTGTGCTTGTAGTCCCAGCTACATGGGAGGCTGAGTTGGGAGGACCGATTGAGCCCAGGAGGTCGTGGCTGAAGTGAGCTGTGATCACGCTACTGTACTCCAGCGTGGGCAACAGAGTGACACCCTGTCTCTTAAAAAAAAAAAAAAAAAAAAGATGAATCCAGATAGGTAAAGAGAAGTATAATTACTGAGCTCCTTCGTAGACTCTAATAAGCAATTACAGGTGACAGGACTCTGGCTGAATCTCCTATGTGTGTCTTTAAAGTCTGAACTGCTTCAAAGTTCCATCCATTTCACAAAACATACTGACAGGGCAGTTTACCTCTATCTGATAACAAATGCTACTTCCAAAAAGAACTGTCCCTTAAAACATTAACAGTCTCAAGATAAAATGAATTTATAAAGTTTTATTATACATGAGGTTAGTTGTTATAAAGTTTTATTTGTGCACAAAAAACCAAAATAGAAGAAAAATTATTAAAGTAACTCAAAACAATGTAATTGCCTTATACATCACTTGTCATATGCTCAAAGGTCTAAAGGCAGCTGTCATGTTATATTTTACTATTCATCTAGTGTTTTAATATTAGTGGTAATTTCAATACTGCAATTTTGGACTTACTTTTGTTAACAGATAAATAATATTAAATGGAATAATTCCAGGCTAATCAAATTATAGGAGAAGAGTGATTTGGGTAAGAGATTTAAAGTTGTTTATTTACATTATATAGTAATGTAAAAACTCAATGAAAAATAAAAGAGTTTTAATGACTGTTTTTAAAAAACAATCCCCCACCCCCCCGCTTTTTTTTTTTAGCTCTCGTCACTGGGTGGTCTACTGTAACAATACAGTGCTTATTAAAAATAATGTTACAAACATTTCTAAAGATCACATTTTGGTCTGTTATCCTGTGAGGGCAAGAAGTATTTAAAGCAAGTCTAGAACATCTTGACAGAAATTAAGGATGGTCACAAAAGTTCTGAGGTGGTGTTAAGAAGACACAAACACCAACAAAGAAGCTCCCTCTAGAAAACTGTGAAAAAATCGTGTTAAGTTGATAAAATTCAGTAAGTTAAAACAAATTGCCTATAAAAAATACCTAGAGTTCCACAATAATATTCAAAAGGAAAAAAAAAATCATCAAATCACAGTCATTAGTTATTTTAGGATTCAGAACAAACTGTTAAGATGTTATTGTGGTATATCCTAGGATTGGCAAAGTGTATCCATACACAAAAGATAACACTTAATGCCAACAACAGAAAGGACTCTCCTCACATAAATCATTAATGGATTAGCTAATGAGCCTCTCTGGCTGCTGGGACTAACCATCAGCTTAAAACGAATTCCTATATGAAGTGACATTCTATTAAATAATTACAAAAGATTAATAGTGTGCCATGACATTCCAGCACAAGTATGAAAAGTCCTCCCAAACAAGAAAGATGGCCATAGCATAATCTCAGGTCCACGAACAATAAAGAAAACTCATAATTGCAGAACTAAGTCACTATTACCTTTAAAATGGATTTGGGTACTACTGAACTCTGCATTTTGGTTTGCTGGTTTTCACAGTTGCTGCTGGTTGCTGCCTTAACTATTATCCTTGCTCCTTCAGACAGTAAAAAAACTAGAAAAAAGGCCTTTCTAAGAACAGAGGACAAAGACTTGACTCACCTATTATGCCTGCCTTTAACTTTAACCTAGAAAGCCAAGGTAAGAGGTCTTGTCACTCTGGTCCAAACAGTACTGCTTCTCCTGTCAGTAGTACTTCCTCTGACCTATCTTGTCATGAGAAAGCAGTGCATTGATGGTGTTTTTTCTTCAGGTAGGAAAAGAATTTAATGTTTTATAGTGCTGGATCTCTGGCCACAAGCCTAAGAACACTTGGAGGCCTAAGAAATTATGAAGTACAAATTAAATAAATTATTCTAATTCTGTTGAAGATAACGTATATTTAGATGTAATTGTTATTTTGTTAAAATGTCACTTCAGTAGTTGAAAACACTGCTTCAGAAGTATAGAAATGTTGCCAAAAAATGCCCCAAAGACAAATTGTACTATGTATGTTATAAAAATTAAATTTAACAAAGGGCTTGGAAAAAAACATTAAAATCAGAAACAAGGGCATTAACGGAACATTTACAATTTTAAGTGTAAAGTAGTACTGAAGAAGTAATAGAGGGGAAAAGTGTAGAATTCTGTATTCTCAAGTCTCATTCTAGTTAAACATGTGCTAGAACTACAGTTATAAGTGTGTATATTTTAGTACATGTATGAGACAGAGAGGGAGGAGAGAAAGAAAAACTTGATACCTTTCTGAGAAATGTAGCTGCTTAACCTCAATGGGTATATACTGTTTGGATCAGAGGTTCTTATCCTTGGCACTACTGATGTTTGGAGCTGGGTAATTCTTTGTTGTGTGCACTGCCTTGTCCATTGTAGAATATTTAACATCATCCCTCACCTCTACCCACTAAACGTCAATAGCATCTCCCTTCCTCCTGTTGTGTCTACTAAAAATGTCTCCAAATGTCCCCTAGGGAGCAAAATCATACACAAATGAGAGCCACTGGCTTAGAATACATAACCTTAAATTTTCGTAAACATATAAATAATTTTCTAAAAATCTGTAGTTTTAAAATGACTGCAATATAAAAAAATCTATCCATTTTATCTTTGGTGTGAGTGCATTATTCATTACACAGACATTCTTCCCAGCAATTATTCAACTATCCACCAGTAGAAGAGACTCAAGTAGATTAAAGTAAAACAGTGCAAAGCCTGGTCCTTTTAATAAATGCAAATTATTTCTCTTACTTACCACCCTCTCTACCTTGAACCTAGTACACTCTGGCTTTTGTCCTCCACCAATCTACTGAATCTCTCTGAGTGCTACCTGAACCACCTTTCCGTCATTATCCTAATTGAATTCTTCGTAAATACACTATTAATCACATAGTCTTCGTGTAAGTTTTCAATGATTTTAATTCCTTACTCATTGTTTTATTTCTCTGCCTATATCATTTAAACATTTTAACCACTCAGTAACAAAAATTGGACAGAAAAAATAAAACTTTATCCAATTTATCCCTGTATAAAGTAAGATGTATTTAAATTTAGGATGCAACAATAAAAGGTTTTAAAAAAGATACAGTGGTGCTAGTGAAGATTCAGAAAAAGGTAAGACAATGATTAGAAAACAACTGAGTCTTTAAAGACTTAAAAAAACAATTTTCAGTCATAGAAAGCAGTCAGAACATAAATCCAAGCTACATATAAATCAAGACTAAAAACACTGATGGGTTTAGAAGACTGAGTGATAAATAGAAGTTAGATCCTTGCTGCTTTACGAGACTGTTTGGAGATTAAACGTTAATAATTTAAGGATGCAATCATATTCCTCTTGATGTCATAGAAAAATGAGTTGGACTAACCATAGCAAAACACAGGAAGAACTATTCTTATGCCATTTTGCTCCATCAAAAGAAAATGTTACCATAGCTCTACTAATGCTTACAATTTATATAAATTAAAAGATAATATCCAAAACTCCTCTGTAGTTTTTTATAACTCACTTTAAACAAGGTACATTATCACGAAGCCCATCAGATGAACTGCTACTGGTAGACGGATGAGATTGAGGAGGAATGGGCTGAGGGTTGGACCCTCCCACGGGTGTTGGCAAAGGTGGGGGCTGCTCACCCTCTGGAGTTTCCACATCATTTATCTCATACAATAATCGAACTTCGAGCATCTGTTGTAAAAGTAAGGTAGTTTACTTACTCCTAATAATTATTGCTCTTTTTATTACAATTTATATGCACACACATAAACTTCAGTGGCAAGAAGATTTTTAAAGGCAAAAATTTAGCAAGATTTCAAAAAGTAAGGATTTAGCAAGAAAGAAAATGTTCTTGACTCGGAGTACACACACAAACGTGCATTATGATTTTAGAATTTATGATACTTGTGTTAATATCAAATTAGAGTATACTCATATTCGTATTAGCTTTCCTTAAAGGAAACATACACTATACTTAAGGATTTAAATAATCAGTGAAAATATATGCAATAATGCTATTTTTTACAAAAGAGAGATAATAATGTAAATACTAAGGTGTTTTCAAAAGTTCTGTACAAAACTGACTGCAAAAAGTCTTCCAAATCGGCCAGGCGCGGTGGCTCAAGCCTGTAATCCCAGCACTTTGGGAGGCCGAGACGGGCGGATCACGAGGTCAGGAGATCGAGACCATCCTGGCTAACAGGGTGAAACCCTGTCTCTACTAAAAATACAAAAAAACTAGCCGGGTGAGGTGGTGGGCGCCTGTAGTCCCAGCTACTCGGGAGGCTGAGGCAGGAGAATGGCATGAACCCGGGAGGCGGAGGTTGCAGTGAGCTGAGATCGCGCCACTGCACTCCAGTCTGGGCGACAGAGCGAGACTCTGTCTCAAAAAAAAAAAAAAAAAAAGTCTTCCAAATCATCTACAAATTAAAAAATGTCAGACACTTGACCATGAAAATAACTAAGACATTATTACCGGAATGACTTCTGTGATTACTTCCTGCTTGCTGAATCTATAAATAATGACATGAGCTGAAACTCCAGCTATGCACAGCATTCTACTTTCTGGACACCAGGAGATGATCTGAATGGCATATGGATCTTCATCTACAATGTCTGTGTTTGGCCTGTCATCTTTATTTCTTGACTTTTCAAATACTTTAGATGTCTTTAGTTTATATAATACTTGTAGGGTTACTGGAAAAAAGATAATATATGTTAAACATTTTAACACAAAAAGATCAAACATAAGGTAACATTTAATCACTCATACTATGTATGGAAAATGGTCTGTATTTATCTACACCATATTTTCATTTCCCAATCTACGTTAGTCTATTTTACATTTAGATAATATATTCTTTGTACTCATTGACCAAACAAGGGTATGCTCATTGTATTCATGAAGAAAAATCTATTATCACAATGGATTTTAGGTAACCTTAAAAAAATGAGTAATAAAAACATTTTGGAAAAACAGTGTGTAAATACTTGAAAATAATAAACAATATGGTTTGCTTCCTAAAATGATTTTCTATATATATTCTCTAAAAAAGATACAGTACCAATATAATTAAACATTCCTACATGAGGAAACACAACATATCCTGAGTTAACTGGATTCCACCTGAAGGCTTGCCATGTGTGTTTTGCAAACATTAATCATTAAAGGCATTATTTCCTTTTTTGCTACTATGTAACCACCAGATTTATTTCACAAACACAACATGAACCCTGGTGATACAAGTATAGAGTCAGGCATTAAAAGTGTTCCAGAAATTTCTGTTGATTTGGAACACATTCCCACTTCCCCTAACTCTGACTTAGGAAGAGAGTTTGAAGAAATTTTGAAAAAAGAAAAAAAAATTGAATACTTGTGTTGCACATTATTCTTGATTTACTAAGACTATCTTTATTAAAAATTTTAAACTCATGTATTTAATAAATCAAGCATTAAATTTATAACCTCTAAATTTCAAATTATTGGTTATGCAATTATTATAAAACAGGATGTATAAAAGCAGTGATTGTGTAACATGTAACAAATAATGAATATTAAAAATACTTACTTGCAGAAGCATCCCAGAATTTAACTGAACCATCAGCATGCCTAAGAAAAGCAATGTTAAGAATGTGATGAATAAAATTAGTTTTTCCTTCTTTAAATGGATACTGCTATTAAAAAGTCACCAAAATGAGTAAAAAGGTAAAAAAAAAAAAAAAAAAAAAAATCTGGGTAAACTGGCAGGTTCTTAAGAATAACTTATTTCTTACTATATTACAACATAAAGGAAAACTCTACCTGCCCAATAAGTTAAATTTCATGCAGTCTTAATTATATTTAGCTATTAAAGATTTACTTGGTGAAGACAGACTTTTACTTACCCTGTAATAATTATTTCTGGGTAACTTTGAGCACCCAAGCCCCAATTACCTCCATTGATTGGCCATTCCTATAAAAAAAGATCACTGTATAAAGCAACTTGCAAGCATACTATATACCTTCATACGTGTGTGTGTGTGTGCAGGTGTGTATAAATAATCCAGTGAAAAACATATTTTGCTCACAAAAATAATTTTTAATATATTTTTTATAGAAAAGGTATCAATGTTATCAAATACTACAAGGTGATAAATATAGAATAAATACGAAATATAACACTACATACTGAAGCTCATGTTCAATACCTTTTTGCTGTAACCTTGACGTTTCTGTCTAGCTCCAACAGAATAAAGTGCAGGAATAAGGTCCACAGGACAATCAGCAAAATATTCGCAACATGTAACAGGGGACTCATGTATACTCAAAGGGTAGGGATTTTCAAATATAGGATATCTTTAACAACAGGAAAAAGAAAAGTATTTATTAATTTAATGAATTATACCATATGATTAATACAACAATAAAAACTTTTAAAAATGTACATACTATCAGAGATTAAATTGATTTAATTTTTGTAAATATATTTAAAAATGGAAGTCTTTTATAATGAAAGTTGCTCAATTAGAATAGTAAACAAAGACTCTAGTTGCAACTACATACCATATGCCATACACTACACTAAGTGCTTTAAATATCTATATCTCATTTACTTCTCGCAACAGACTTATGATGTAGGCATTTTACTGAAGAACAAAGGCTTACAGAGAATAATGTGTCAAAGGCATGCCTGCTAGCAAATGGTGGAATAACACATACCTCATCCTTATGTCAGCAGAGCTAACAAATTTTCAATTATTTTTCTCTCCATAAATATGATACCTAGTCCAATATTTAATTCAGAATATTTTGTTTTGTTAATAATCTATATTAAAATTCTACCTTAAATGTTTTCTAGAGATGAAGTTTTTTTATTAAATGAAGCAAAATATGCTTTTGAAAATCATGAAGGTAAAGTAGAATCCTATCTAAATATAAAATGATGTTTCTTTTCTCATTTAAAGTCCTTAGAATGAGAATAGTCTGGAAAACCAGCAACTGGCTAAAAAATTTAAAAAGGGCAAAGTGGTTAATTTGCAGAAATCAGATCAGTCTACTACTGACAATTTTTTAAAACAGAAGAGAGAAATTTCCAAAAAGTCCTTTATAGACTGCAAAATGAACCCAACTATCACCACTCCCACCTCCAGGACCAAACACAAACAACATGCATTCATAAAAGGACAAAATGGCAAGCAACTTTCTTCTCTTTATAACACAGATTATTTCCTTAGCTCAGTGATTCCATTATTACCATACATTTAACTGATACTTTTGCTAAATAAAATGCCTAGTCACAGGTTACTTGCATAGTATTTTCTTTGACTTAAATGTATCTCAGTACAGACCACATGTGAAAAGTCTCAATTATTTGAAAAACTTGCCTAAGGGAAAAAAATAAAAGAAAATCATATTAAGAATAAGTTATTCTAGGACTATTATATAGAAATAATATTTTCAAATTATCTTGTTATTTTGAAAAGACCCCTCACAATTGATTAGTACAAGTAGCAGGTACAAAACTAAAGTAAATTTAGAACTGCCTAAACATCAGGTAAATGATACTGTTCACCTACTTCAGGGTCGTCCAACCTCAGTACTATTCACATTTTGGACCAGATAATGTTTTACTGTGGGGAACTGTCCTTTGCACTGTGGATATTTTGCAGTATCTCTGTCTTCTACCCACTAGATGCCAGTAGCAACACCCTCGAACACACTGAAAAGGTTTCCACAGACATCACCATGTATTCTCTGAGCGGGAGGAGGGCAGGGCCGGGGGCGGGGGATGCAAATATCACCCATGATTGAGAAACACTGAAATACTGAATGGGTAAACTCAATTAAAACCATACTTAATGATTATTTCTCCACAGATAAAAAAATATATATAATGTGTTTCCATTCAAATAATTTGTAAGTAAACATTATCATCTACGATCCAAAAAGCAGAATATGGCAAATACCATGAAAAGTTACAAAGAACCTATGGTAGGAAGTTACGGACCAGATATAATACATCTGGTAAACAGAGCATAGGAAAAGGCTGATAAGAAGGTTGACTCTGAAAGTTATGTAGATTTTTAATGGCAGTGAAACAACTAGCGGGTATTGGGAATTATACAGAAGACATGGAAATGTGATGTCTGTTGAACACATAGTTCTGTCTTCGTAAGGAATAAGACACTTGTGAGAAGACAGTGGGAGATCAGGTTGGAAAGAAACCCTGAATTCATAACGTTTGCAGTAGCAAGGTGTTTTTAAATCAAAAAACAATACTGAACCACGGTTTAAAGAGGACAGTACAAGATTGGAGCTGTGTGTAAAATCAATCTGGCAAAAGCATGCAAAAACATTGCAATTGAGAGTGAGTAGAGTGAGAGAGGTAGAAAGACTAAAATAGCTTATTTTGGAGGTAAATAGCGATGGGATTAATTTTCACAGGCTGATTTTGTGTGGCCCTAGGATATCTTAAGTGTCAGGTTGAATCACATGAAATTTCAGAAATACAACAAATTTTTACCTAAAAATGAAAATTTTATGAGATTCAACAAAATAGAGAAATTTGAGTAAGTACACATATGAGTTTGGAGCTCTCAAGAGGTCAAGGTTATGGATATAAATGTAGAGTTTTCAAAGAAATGAAATAGCTAATGCTATGATAAAAAGCGTCTTTTTTCAACCACATACTGATAGAATCGCTCACCAAATTTTATTTCTTACCCATTTTGTGCAAGGTCTATAAGTACTAAATCCTTTTCTAGAAGAACAACCACAGCATATGGTTCTTGAAAATCTGGAATTGGACAACAATGCATGAATTATAGTTTTTAAAATGCCAGTGGACAGCAAATTAGATAAATATTTCTTGCTTGATTTTATTTAGTTTCATTCTCTTGAGTATTTAACATTCTGATCCTATGATACTTCATGTATGTTATTTAAGACTAGTAAGTTTTATGAGATAATCTATTTAATGACCCTTTCAAAATTATTTTACTTTTGTAAAAATGAGTAAGATAGAAATTTCTATGGCATTGCAAATTTCAAAGCTGGACATGGACAACAAAACTAAAATGTAAATCTGAATACACATAAGAACAAATATCATTATTTAATCTCACAGGAACCCAAAAGAGTTCTACTATAATGCTATAATATCTTTCTTAGACGTTTCATATGTGCCTGTGAACTGTAAAATACATTACATCTTTACACCTCAATGACTTTCAACTGAAGTAAAAAAAAGGTCCAGATTTAAATTCTTCTTGAATTATATGCGCTAGCTGTGATGGTTAATTTTATGTGTCAACGTGTCTATAATATGGTGCCCCCAGCTGTTTAGTCAAATACCAGTCTAGATATTGCTGTGAAAAAAATATATATATATATTTATATATTTAGCTGTGATTAGCATTTAAATCAGTAGATTCTGAGTCAAGCAAATTATCCTCTGAACGAACAGGCCTCATCCAGTCAGATTAAGGTCTTAAAAGCACAAATTGAGGTTTCCTGAAAAAAAGGCAGTTGTGCCTCAAGATTGCAACATAGAAACCATGTCTGAAATTTCAATCTATAGATTTCAGACTCAAGACTGCAACATGAAAACTTTCCTGAATTTCCAGCCTGCTAGCCTGCTCTACAGGTTTCAGACTAGCCAGTCCCCACAATAGTGTGAGCCAATTTCTTAAAATCAATAAATCAATCAATCGATCAATCAATCAATCAATCAGTCTCTCGCCTATTAGTGTCTGCTTCTATGGAGAATCCTTACTAATGCATTACTATCTTAACAGAATTTTAAAATGTTTTTTAATATGAATAGCGTTTTTTTATTCTCCAAAACAGATTAAGTTTATTAAACAAACTTCTGAAATAAAATTTGTACATTATGAATGCAGTAGCTCTTCTCCAGAAGAATTAGCACAATAGGATGAGTAGTTTTATCTAAACAACATAGGTTTTTTTTTTTTTTTTTTTTTAATATCAGCTCTCTATAGAGAATGAGCTCTAAAGTTGCAAAGCTTACCATTTGGGTATGGTGTTTCACATAACGTTAGAAAATCCACAATTGAATAGTCCATTTCTAGCACAGCAGTGCTTTTCCCATGCATCACTGTTAAGCAAGGTCTTCTTCCTACAGTATCATATGACAAACCTCCTGATAAAATAATAAAAGGCTCCCTGGAAATAAAATACATATTAAGATTATTAATGGCATAGTAAAGGTAATTTTCTTGCTACATCGTAATTTTTCAATTTAGTGAAATAAGAAAATCTTAAATTCTAACATTTTTACACATCCTATAATTGAATTATCTCGTGGAATTTTTAATGGGATTAGGTAAGACTCAAGTGAATTACTAAAAATTAACCTACAATAAAAATAAACATTGACTACATTTAACTTTTATACCTCCCTAAAACTTTGTTTTATCTCCTAAGTAAAATTTTCATAAAATTCTCTCTGGGTTTCTGCTGATTAAAGTCTCTTAAATGTACTGCTTTGACTTCCAATCCTAACCAGGCCTTCTCAATAGAAGTTCCAACAGAGAATCTTAATACCTTGAGGCATCCATTGTATGTAATAGATTAAATTCTCAAGAACGCATCAAGAATTGTACTCAATACAAATCACTTTTGAGAGAACTGTGAAGTCACTCAAATCATTTCCTGTATGCCTTAATTTCTTCCAGAACCTTGGCTGATGCATTCTCAAACCATAGCTCCCATACACACATTCATCAGTTGCCAGCCTGATAACTGTAATTAGCCCAATAACTGTTATAACTAATTTTCCCATTCTCCTTATTAGTCATTATTAAACCTAAATTATTTCTCTAGACTCATTTTTAAAAACTATTAATATATGCTTTTTTTTTCATATATTATGGTCTGAGTGTATTTCCACGCATTTGACTTGTCTTTCCATTTATTGGTGAAGTTATTTATGGTACATTATACAGATGAATTAAATTTTCTGTATATTATTTTCTTACGTATCTCCATTTATGATTTCTTAGTTTTTAAATGCTTAATCTAAGGCCAGTGTATCTATCTTCCTCCTCACCCATTATTCATTATGTTACTTCCTTCTTTTCCATCTATAGAATTTTTAGTCTTCACATCTTCTATAAGCCGTATATAATAATATCTAATGGTTAAAAGTGCTAGTTCTGGAACTAAATCACCTGCATTTAAATCTTAGCTCTGGCTCAATTTCTGTATGATCTTAGGCACGTTGCTCACGCTATCTGTTCCTAGCTTCTACATGTATAAAATGGATATGTAGTGATAAGTATCTAATCTCAGATAATTCTTAAATTGGGCAGTGCCTGGCTCAGCACATCCTTAGTTTATATCATCAAATTGTCACTATCATCCATTGTGAAAATTTCCCTTCATGGTGTGTGGGAAAAACACCCATTAAAACCACTAAATTATATTCATTTTTATCTAAAACAAGAGTAAATCAGCTTCACTAAAATTTAATTACACTGGTAATCATATGGGTATGTAAATTATAAGTAAATATAAATATCAATGCAATATATGCGCTTGTGTACATAATACTTTTATAAAACTACACTCTTACATATCCTTCCTTGCTTTATTTTTTCCATAGCAATTATCACTACCCAAATTTATTTATTTTGCTGTTTTTCTCATTAAAACGTATGCTTCACGAGGGCAGTGGTTTTGTGTGTTTTGTTCATTGCTGTATCCACAACACTGCCTGGAACAGTACCTGCCATATAGTGGGTAGTAATTAAATATTGTTTCAAAGGAATGAATGAGTAGAAATGTGTGTTGCACCACTCATTTGCTACCTTACTATCGTTTATTTTTTAGCACTAATTGATTTGGGTAATGTTTCTCTAGCTAAATTGCAGTTAGGGAGCTTAAAATGCTATCCTAAATACAACCATATTCATACATTCAGTGTTTCAACCTCTCAGCATACTGTGATTATTATGACCACGCTCAGGAAAGTATATTTAATTTTCTTTCACTTTTTATCACATGTAACAAATAAACAGAATACATCTCCTCTCTTGTACACTTGAGATGCAACATACAACTGAATTAAAATAATCCAAGGACAGGGATGAAGGGATCGATGGGGAACTTATACGCGTTAAATTTTTAGAGTGCAAGACTTGAGCCAGGTATTCTAAATGTAATATTTCAAGAATGGCTGGTATGTGTACTTTCAAATATAACCT
This sequence comes from Macaca mulatta, assembly GCF_049350105.2. Taxonomy (NCBI): domain Eukaryota; kingdom Metazoa; phylum Chordata; class Mammalia; order Primates; family Cercopithecidae; genus Macaca; species Macaca mulatta. The sequence goes on along the minus strand of NC_133409.1, from coordinate 65,759,505 downwards.
ATTTTTAAAACTGTGTTATTAATGTCAGAACAATGAAGAGAGATTGTAGCATACATTACATAATAAAATGTCCACAAAGCACCCAGGGAGATCAACCTGGGTAGGTGACCAGTTTATACAATCTTCACACTATGGTAGCTAGGGAGATTTATCCTCAGAAGGCAAGTAAGTCTTTCTTCCGTGGCTTTGTAAGCTGCCTGTACTTATTTTCTAAACTTATATTTACAAAAAGAGAAACAGTGTGAAAGAAATGCCAAGTGACCTGTCACCAAGGTAATTTTCTTTTTCATAATAATAAACATTTGCCAAATCTATTTTACTTGTGCTATTTTATGTGCTGTCTCTTTAAAATTGTCTGATTGCCAGGCAAGAACCATCCAAACCGTGAACCTTCATAGGTTATATGTTTTTTCATGGTAATGCCTCACACTTGAAGAGTAAATATTAATAACCATCTTAAAAAAATTAGTCATAAATACAGTGATAAAATAAAGTTCAATATTTTAGCACTACATAGCAAAAGTTATGAAAATTCAAAGTTTTTGTAAGCATTTGGAATTTTATTAAAAGTTCTAGAGATTTAACTATTTCTAGGTAACATGAATTACAAAGGTGAAGAATATTTTATTTTCTTTTAAAATAAAAAGGTAAGCCTTATGATAAGAAGGTCTAGATAATAGTTTTTATTCTATTATTCTATTACTTTAAGTAGAATTTGGTAGAATCCCTTCTAATGATATTGGGTGTTAACCAAGACTCTTCTCACTTTGGAAGACAGCCAGGTTAGAAAGACATCAGTTTGGAAGCCTAACAGTTTGATTAGATTTTTTAAGAACCTAGACACTTGATGGAGTATACATGCTTTCTGCCAATGATTATCTTCCCAGGCCTGCCTTAACAATAGGTTCTGCTGAAGCTATGTTTCCATATGACGCCTTCTTCACTTAAAAGTGCCACTTCTATCCAAAAAGCCATTTGTATAACTAACTTGTTAAACTCAGTTCCATAATACTACATATTCATTCACTGAAGTATTTTTGAGCACCTGTGTTCCAGGGAATAAAGCAGTGCTCCTACGTCTAGTCTAGGCAGACAACACACTGTGATAGGTATTATAATACTATGAAGACCAACACAAGGCTCAGTGGTGGGCTGACTGTGAGGGCAGGGCCACAGGAGTGACAGTGAGATAGCACGATGAGAACAGACCCCAGAAGGGATGGCAACTGGGCCGGGACCTACATCAAAAAGAGCCAGCCATTCAAAGAACTGAGTTTGTGGAAGAAGGAGGTCCACTCTAGTCAGCAGGAATTGCCACCGCAAAGACCAGAGGTCAGAAACGAGCTGGGTGTACCTGAGGAACTAACAGGCCAGTGGGGCTGCAGGACAGTGAGCAAGCCAGGACATGATAATGGGTGAAAGGACTCCAAATCATGCAGACACATCCTGTTTACTCCATCAGGATCTCTAGAATCTGTCTCCTCCTTTTCATCTCCACAATTACTTTTGTGTGATAGCATTCAGTTGAGTTGTTCATTGACAGATGTACTTTCCCTCATTTTCTGTTTAGTCAGTTCCTGTTCCTCCTTCAAAACTCATTCCAATCATCATCTCCTCACAGAAACTTTTCCCAGCCCACTCACCCTGACAGAGTTGGGGGCCCCCTCCATGTTCCTAGCTACCTTCTGCATACCTCTACTCAGCATTACCACACTTCACCGTCACTGTTTATCTGCTTTCCCTCTGCATGTTTTAGCTCTACATCCCCAAAACTGCAGCTAGGTTCTTTGACAAGGTGTTTGTCAAAGAAATATTTAAAATACCACTAACCCTACAGCTGAGCTGATCACTGCCTCACCAGACTTAATGGATTGGAAATGCTGGAGCATGGGGCCCAGCATTTCAGATGCTTCCCATACATGGCCAGATTTGGGGAACACACCTACAGGAGGGTGAAATTTAATTGCTGTGCTATTTTAGTAATTGTTCTGCATAATTAGTACCTATATTATTCAATATCTCCATGTATTTAAAAAATTGGGATTTAAGCTCTAAATAGTCAATCTCATATGACATTGTCTACATTACTAATTGTCTGCATTACTGATTTAACCAAACCCTCAACAATTTTTTTCAAATGGATATGTACAATTCCATTTTAGAGGGAACACTTAATAACTATATATTTGGTAAGCAGAATTGTACCTTAGCTCTTGAGAGCTACCTGGTAACTAATACCTAAACTTTACCACTCTATTCCTAGTGCTTAGCAGAAAGTCCAGAGACATATGTATTACTGAATGAGTAAATAATTATTGACTTTATACGACCCTATATCAAATTCCTAAAATTCTTAACTCAAATTTCAAATATAAACTATTAATACCTAATTTGAAAAGTCTAATAGAAATTCACACTCTCCTATTTGGTATTATTTTTCACACAAAATAAAAATTAAAAGTTCAGATTTATTTTGCAGATTATATGTCAATTAAAATAGGCTCATATGCATAAACTGTTAAGACTAAAAACCAAACTTGTGAAGGACACTAAAAAAAATTAATAATTTTTTTCTACTAAGTTTTTAAATCTATCAAGTCAAAGTGAAATAATCCAAAATAAAATTTTCAAAAATCTCTTTAATAGAAGGGCTGGAAGGAAAAAAGAAATAAAATTGAAAATATCAGAAGATGAATTTGAAACACTTGCCTAAATACATGTTGTCTCAAACACTGCTTTCCAAACTGTGGTCAAGAAGTATTTAAATTTTTTTTTTTTTAATTTGTTGAAAAGCTATGCTTTTGTAAAACAAACACCAACTGTGAATGTGCATGTAAATGCTGCAACAATGTCAAGTGCAATTCAAGTTTCTATATTCAGTCTTGATTTCTGTACTTATCTTATCTCAGATAATTTAGCACACAGAAACTCTTTACAGCCATAATTTGAGCAACACTAGCCTAGCACACAAGTTGAGACTTCTAATACTACTACTCGACTTATTCTATCACTGTGGGTTTGTCAGCGGAACGTGAGGATGTTACAGAGGATCTCAACCCAAGCCTCATACCCCCTCAAACTCTGGATTCAATATGAAACCATGTAACTCTAGCTACATACAATGGGGATACAGGCATTGGGTAAATAACATTTATTCCAAATGGGAGAAATTTGCTAAAATTAAGGGGTTACAGGCCCCATGCAAATCCAAAATCCAAAAAGGCCATCATTAAACCTTAAATTTCCAAAATGATCTCCTTTGACTTCATGTCTCACATCCAGGTCACGCTGATGCAAGAGGTGGGTTCCAATGGTCTTGACAGCTCTGCCCCTGTGGCTCTGCAGGGTACAGACCCCTCATGGTTGCTTTCATGGGTTGGCATTGAGTGTCTGCAGCTTGTCCAGGCACATGGTGCAAGCTGTCAGTGGATCTACCATTCTGGGGTCTGGAGGATGGTGGCCCTCTTCTCACAGCTCTACTAGGTAGTGTTCCAGTGGGGACTCTGTGTGGGGGCTCTGATTCCATATTTCCCTCCACACTGCCCTAGTAGAGATTCTCCACAAGGCTTCCACCCCTGCAGCAAACTTTTGCATGGACATCCAGGCATTTCCAAACACCCTCTGAAATCTAGGTGAAGCTTCCCAAACCTCAATTCTTGACTTTTGAGTATATGCAGACCCAACACCACACGTAAGCTGCCAAGGCTTGGGGCTTGCACCCTCTGAAGCAATGGCCTGAGCTCTACGTTGGCCCCTTTTAGCCATGGCTGGGACACAGGGCACCAAGTCCAGAGACTGCACAAAGCAGCAAGACTCTGGACCTGGCCCTCAAAAACATTTTTTTCTCCTAGGCCTCTGGGACTGTGATGGAAGGGACTGCTGTGAAGGTTTCTGCCATGCCCCGGAGGCATTTACCCCATTGTCTTGTTGATTAACATTCAGCTCCTTGTTACTTATGCAAATTTCTGCAACAGGCTTGAATTTCTTCCCAGAAAATATGCTTTTCTTTTCTAGTGCATCATCAGGCTGCAAAGTTTCCGAACTTTTATGCTCTGCTTCCTCTTGAACACTTTGTCACTTAGAAATTTCTTCCACCAGATACCCCAAATAATTTCTCTCAAGTTCAAAGTTCCAAAGATTTCTAGGATAGGGGCAAAAAGCCACCAGTCTCTTTGCTAAAGCACAGTAAGACTCACCATAGATCCAGTTTCCAACAAGTGCCTCAGCTCCATCTGAGACCACCTCAGTCTGGACTTCATTGTCTGTATCATTATCAGTATTTTGGTCAAACCCATTCAGCAAGTCTCCAGGAAGTTCGAAACTTTCCCATATATTTCAGTCTTCTGAGTCCTTCAAGTATCTAGGAAGTTGCAAACTCTCCCACAATTCTGTCTTCTTCTGAGCCCTCCAAACTGTTCCAACTTCTGTGTGTTACCCAGTTCCATAGTCACTTCCACATTTTTGGATATCTTTTCAGCAGCGCCCCACTTCTGGTGCCAATTTACTGTATTAGTTAGTTCTTACGCTGCTAATAAAGACATATCTGAGACTAAGTAATTTACAAAGAAAAGAGGTTTAATTGATTCGCAGTTCAGCATGGCTGGGGAGGCCTCAGGGAACTTACCATCATGGTGGAAGGAGCAGCAAATATGTCCTTCTTCGCATGGCAGAGAGCTGAGCAAAGAGGGAAGCCTCTTATAAAACTATCAGATCTCGTGAGAACTTACTCACTATCAAAGAATAGCAGGGGGAAGCCACCCTCATGATTCAATTACCTCCCACCAGATCCCTCCCACTACACATGGGGATTAAGGGAACTACAACTCAAGATGAGATGCGGGTAAGGACACAGTCAAACTATACCAGTATTAAATTGACAAAATAAAACAAAAATCATCCTATACTGATCAGGTTATTTATGAAATTGGTATATTTTATACTCACTTCTTTAAAGTATACACAGATACTACTGAAAAGCAATATAGCAATTTGTCAAAAGCCATAGAAAACCTCTTTCCTTCAAAATTTCACCATGGGAAATTCATTACAATGAAATAATTCAACAAAAGAGTCTCACTACTGTATTATCTATGACATCAAAAAAGAAAGCATACTCACTCCTATATTTTTATTTACTATATAAAAAACCTGACTATAAAAATCAATATACATAATTGATACCTGTATCTCACCAAATACATGTTATACGCCAATATGCATTTTCCCTTGTGAATCCACCAATTTGTCTTTTTTTTTGTTTTTGAGACTCACTCTGTCACCGAGGCTGGAGTGCAATGGTGCCATCTTGGCTCACTGCAACCTCTGCCTCCAGGGTTCAAGCAATTCTCCTGCTTCAGCCTCCTGTGTAGCTGGGATTACAGGTACATGCCACCATGCCTGGCTAATTTCTACATTTTTAATAGAGATGGGGTTTCACCATACTGGCCAGGCTGGTCACGAACTCCTGACCTCGTGATCCACCCATCTAGGCCTCCCAAAATGCAGGGATTACAGGCATGAGGCACCATGCCTGGCCTTGTTTTTCTTTCTTTTAATGTCCCTAAATCCTGGTTTGTGTTTGAAATGATGCTAATAAGGTATTCTCACAAATTAATCCTTCCTACAATATATCTCCTGGCCTTCCTTCTGTTATCATTCTCATCAATCATTCTGTGGCCCCAAACTATCAAACCAAACTATCTTAGCCTCAGGGGGTATTACGCTGGCTTTCTTTTTGTATGAGTGTGTCTGTTCAGAATCTCCTAGTCCTCTTTTCTACTTGTTTGTTTTAGTGTGTTTCAAGATAAAATACCAGTGTTGGCAGTTTTGACTCTAAAGGGTTCGGAGCTGGCAGGAAACCATTCTGTAGGTGCTCACAGTAGGCATATAACAGTAGGCTTCGTTATATATGTAATATCAATTTAAATTCAACAGTGATGAATTAAAAAACAAATATAGGGAAGAGCTTAAAAATAAAGGGGTAAGGATTTTAGAACTTCAAATTGAGTCATGGATAAGCTCAATCTTGGGCATATACTCACACAGCTACTAAAAGAGGTGTTCTAATGTCAAAAGGCAGAGTTATCAATCTAGTAGATGTAATTTCCTGAATATGGGATTATAACACAAAGCTATAATAGTCACCTTTCCCCAGAAAAGTGATTAAAAATACAGCAGTAGCAGGTCTGAAGTCACAAGAACAAAAAGTAGTGTGGTAATCTCACCATGTGAGCTGGCTTGATTGCTCCCTGTATTTGACTACTTACTACAGGTAGAATTATCCATTAGTTTATTATACAGTGTAGGGAGAAGACATCAGAATTGTGCTAAGCAAATGTAAGTCAAAATGTTATTTTAGCACCGAGTGTGGTGGCTCACACCCTGTAATCCCAGCACTGTGGGAGGATGAGGCAGGCAGATCGATCATGAGGTCAGGAGATCAAGACCATCCCGGCTAACATGGTGAAACCCAGTTTCTACAAAAAATACAAAAAATTAGCTGGGCGAGGTGGGGGGCACCTGTAATCCTAGCTACTCGGGAGGCTGAGGCAGGAGAATGGCATGAACCCAGGAGACGGAGCTTGCAGTGAGCCGAGATCGTGCCACTGCACTCCAGCTTGGGCGACAGAGCGAGACTCCGTCTCAAAAAAAAAAAAAAAAAAAAAAAACAACAAAAAAAAGTTATTTTAAAAACAAGAAAGTGAATGGCAATTTATCATAGTTAGGTGAGAGATTTGGGGATTAAGAATGAGAGAAGATATTCTAGTTTTGAGAGAATAAAGATTATATAGACAAATCTGGGGTGGGTTGTAGAATGACTATTTCTGAAGACAATGATGAAATAAAACTCAACGATTTAAGGTTAACAACACTTTTTGACTGACATACCAAAAGTAACATGAAAAAGGGTAAGGTTAACTGATGAGGCACTTCAAATTGTAAAAGTCTATAGACTCAAAGAGATCTTCACTCATTAGATGAAATTACATACAAATATGCCTGTGGACTTTTTCTTAACAGATGTAAGACCAAGTGCCAAGATCACAAAGGGAACACGGGAGTGCAGATATTGCTTCAACATACTGATTTCATTTCCTTCAGATATGTATCAAGTAATGAGATTGCTGGATCATATGGTAATTCTATTTTTAATTTTTTGGGGAACCACCTATGATTTTCCATAATGGCTGCACTAATTTACATTCCATCAACTATATGTATGGGTTACCTTTTCTTCACATACTAACACTTTCATCTTTTGTCTTCTTTGATAACTGACATTCTAACCAGAGTGAGAATTGTGGTATTATTTGTATTTCCCTGATGTTCAGTGACGTCAAACATTTTTTCATATGCCTGGTTGGTTGTTCGTATTTCTTCTTTTGGGGAATGTCTATTAAAGGTTTTCTGCCCATTTTTTAATCAGATCTTTTTTTTGCTTTTGGCTATTGAACTGAGTTCTTTATATATTCTGTATATTAATCTTTAGTTAGATGTACAGTTTACAAATATTTTCTCCCATTCTGTAGACGGTCTCCTCACTTGGTTGACTGTTTCCTTTGCTCTGAAGAATCTTTTTAATTGGATGTAATTCTATTTTTCTATTTTGGCTTTTGTTGCCTACACTTTTGAGGTTCTACCCAAGAAAATGTTTGCCCAGTCCCATATCATGAAGCATTTCCCATGTATTCTTCCAGTAGTTTCATACTTTCAGGTCTTACATTTAAGTTGTTAACACATTTTTTAGCAGATTTTTGTATATAGTGAAAGATAGGGGTGTGGTTTTAGTCTTATGCATGTGGATATCCTATTTTCCCAGCAACATTTATTGAAAAGAATGCCCTTCCAAATTTTGTTCTTCGTATCTTTGTTGGAAATCAGCTGGCTATAGATACACAGATTTATTTCTGAGCTCTCTATTCTACTCCATTGGTCTATGCATCTCTTTTCATGCCAATATCATGCTGTTTTGATTACTACAGTTTTGTAGTATATTTTGAAGTCTGGTAATGTGATGTCTTCAGCACCGGGTTTTGTGTTTACTTGTTTGGATAAATACTACTTTCACTATTTAAATTTATTTGCGGTTTCATATATATTTTAGAAAATTTTCTATTTTTGCCAACAATGTCATTGGTTTTTGAAAGGAAATACATGGAATCTGTAGCTCACTTTAGGTAGTATGGACATTTTAACAATATTAATTCTTCCAATCCATGAAAAAGAGTTGTACTTCCATTTGTGCTCTTCAATTTCTTTCCTCAATGTTTTATAGTTTTCAGGGCAGAGATCTTTTACCTCCTTTGTTAAATTCAATCCTAGCTATCTTTTTTTTTCAGTAGCTATTGTAAATGAGATTGTTTTCTTGACTTTTCAGTTAGTTCACTATTAGCATATAGAAATGTTACTATTGTACGTTTTCTATCCTGCAACTTTACTAAATTCATTTATTAGTTTTAAGTTTTTCAGTTGAGTCTTTAGGATTTTCTATACATACAAAATGTCATTCTGTTTGCAGAGACGGATAATTTGACTGTCTCCTTTCCAATCTGGATGTGTTTGTCTTGCTTAATTGCTCTGGATAAGACTTCCAGTACTATGTTGGATAGAACTGGTGAAAGTGCACAAGAAATTCCCTAGGATGAATCTCACTTGATTGTGGTACATGATCTTTTTAATGTACTGTTTAATTCAGTTTGCTAATACTTTGTTAAAAACTTTTGCATCTATGTTCATCAGAGGAGGTACTGTTGATAGTTTTATTTTCTTGTTGTGTGTTACTGGGTTTTGGTATCAGGGTGATGCTGGCCTCACAGAATGAGTTGGGGTGAATTCTCTTAAATTTTCTAGAATAGTTTCAGGAATTATTATTGGTATGGGAATAATGCTGGTTTCATATAATGAGTCTGGAAGAATTCCCGTCTCTTCAAGTTTTTGAAACAGTTTTAGGTGGACTGATATTCTTCTTTGTATGTTTAGTAAAACTCAGCACTGAAACTGTCCGGGTCTGGGCTTTTCTTTACTGGGAGACTACTTTTATTACTGATTCAATTCCCTCGTTATTGGTCTGTTGAAATTTTCCATTTCTCCCTAAGTCAATCTTGGTAGGCTCTATGTGCCCAGAACTTTATACACTTTTGTTTAGATTACTCAATTTGTTGGCATATAATTATTCATCATAGTCTCTTGTGATCGTTTCTATTGTACTGGTTGTAATACTTCCTTTTTCATCTCTGAATTTATTAATTTGAGTAATCTCTCTTTTTTCTTAATCTTACTAAAGGCTTGATTTTGTTTAACTTTTAAAAAAACAAACTTTCATTGACATTTGGTATTTTTATTTAGTCTCTATTTTATACACACTGTTTTCATTGCTACTTTGTATTTTTATTTAGTCTCTATTTTGTACTGGTTGTAATATTTCCTTTTTCATCTCTGTATTTATTAATTTGAGTCATCTCTCTTTTTTTCTTAATCTTACTAAAGGCTTTAACTTTTCAAAAAACAAACTGTTTCATTGATATTTGGTATTTTTATTTAGTCTCTATTTTGTACAAACTGTTTCACTGCTACTTTGTATTTTTATTTAGTCTCTATTTTGTATATTTCTACTCTGATCATTATTATTTCTTTCTTCCTACCAATTTTGGGTTTGTTCACTTTTTTCTCATTCCTTGAGGTGCAATGTTAGGTTGTCTATTTGAGATTATTCTACTTTTCTGATATTTATTGCCATAAATTTTCCTCTTAAGACTGCTTTTGCTGTATTCCACAGGCCTCAGTATATTGTTTTCCCATTTTGTCTCAAGAATCATTTATTTTCCATTTTCAACGTCTTTATTGACTCACTGGCTATTCAGATCATGATGTGTAATGTCCATGTATTTTTATAGTTTCCAAAGTTTCTCTTGTAATTCATTTCTAGTTTTATACCACTGTGGCCAAAAAAGCCACGATCTTTATCTTCTCACATGTGTTAATACTTGCTCTTGGCCTAATATATGATCTCTCCTCAAGAATGTTCCATGCACAGTTGAGAAGAATGTGCATTCTGCAGCTATTGGATGGAATATTCTGTAAATGTAAGTTAGATCCACTTGGTCTACACTGCAATTTAAATCCATTGTTTCTTTATTGAATTTCTCCCTGGATGATGTGTCTATTGCAGAAAGTAGGGTGTTGAATTCCTCTACTGCTTATGTATTGCAGTTTATCTCTCCTTTTAGATGTAGTAATAATTTGTGTGCTTTAGTGTTCAATGCATATATATTTATAATACTTATATCCTCATGCTAAATTGATGTCTTCATTGTTACATAATGACTTTTTTTGGTCATTTTTTACAGTTTTTGATTTAACGTCTATTTTATCTGATATTTTATAAACCTGATCACTTTTGGTTTCTGTTTGCATGAAATATCTTTTTCCATACTTTCACTTTCAGTCTATGTGTATCTGTACAAGTGACGTGAGTCTATAGTAGGTAGCATACAGTTTTTTTTTTTTTTTTCATTCACACTGTCTCTTTTACAATTGGGAAATTTAATCCATTTATATTCAAGGTAATTACTGACAGGTAAAACTTACTCTTGCCATTTCGTTAACCGCTTTCTGGTTTTTCTGTATTCCTTGTTACATTCTTCCTTTCTTGTTGTTTGGCTTTGTGGTTTGGTGGTTTTTCTACGGTACTAAGCTTTGATTCCTTTCTCTTTTTTGTTTGTGCATCTGTTGTGATTTCTTTCTTGATGGTTATCATAAGTGTAACACAAATAATCACGTGGTTGTAACAGAGTATTTTATGCTGCTAAATTGTAACAGAGTATTTTATGCTGCTAAATTATAACAACTTAATTTTAGCTGCATAATAATATTCTAGACTTTTACCCTTCTCTCAACATTTCTCAACCCTTCTCTCAACAAAAATAACATTTTTGTTTATATATATATCTCCTTATTTATTGCATGCTCCTTAACAACTACTTGTGGCTGTAGTTATTACTGACTGTTTTGACTTTTAACTTTCATAGGTGAGGTATGAAAGATTTACATAGCATCATCATAGTATTGGAGTATTACAAGTTTGCTTACACATTTATCTCTACCTGTGAGTTTTATAACTTCTCATGTTTTCATGACAGTAATTACCTGCCTTTCACTTCTTGTCATAGGACTCTGCGTAATCATTTCTTGTTAAGTCAATCTAGTGGTGATGAATTATCTCAGCTTTTGCTTGTCTGGGGAAAAGTTTATTTCACGTTCATTTCTGAAGGATAGTTTTGCTGAGTATAGTATTCTCAGCTGACAGGTTTTTTTTGCTCTTTCAGCATTTTGAATATATTATCCATTCTCTACTGACCTGCAAGGTTTCTGCTGAGAAATCGGTTGATAATCTAATAAAGATACCCTTACATGTGACAAGACACTTTTCTCTTTCTGCTTTTAGAATTCTCTTTGACTTTTGACAGTTTGATTATAATGTGTCTTGGAGAGGACCTTTTGAATTTAATCTACTTGAAACTCCTAAGCTTCCTGGATCTGAATATACATATCTCTCCCAACTTGAGCAATTTTCAGCTACTATTTCATTAAATATGTTTTCTGTGCCTTTCCTCCATCTCTTCTCTCCCTCTATAAATATTATGTGAATATTTGTATATTTAAATGCAACTCTTCAGTTCCATGGGTTTGCTTCATTCTTTTTATTCTTTTTTTTTTTTCCACCCTCTGGCTGGATTATTTCAAAAGATCTATCTTCAAATTCAGAAAGTCTTTCTTTTGCTTGATGTAGTCTGTTGCTGAAACTCTCAATTGTATTTTTCATTTAAGTTCTTCAGTTCCAAGATTTCTGTTTGCACTTTTCAAAAATGCTAACTATGTTGCATTTCCTATTTTTTTCTCATTTTGTTGAATTGTTTATCTGTATTCTCTTGTATCTTGCTGAGTTTTGTTTTTAAGAAACTATTATTTTGAATTTCTTTATGGGCATATGGTGAATTTCCTCTTCTTTCGATTCTGTTACTGGAGAATTATTGTGTTCCTCTGGGGATGTCATGCATCCTTGCTTTTTCATATTTGTGTTCCTACACTGAATCTGCACATTTGGTTGAACAGTCACCTATTCCAGTTTTATGGAGTAGCTCTTTAGGGAAAGATTTATTCCTGTATATGGGTCTTATGTTAGTTGGGTAGGGTGTGTTGGCTTTGGTTCTGGGTGGAGGCACCATGCAGTCTCCATGCAATTTCTTCAGCTATAAACCATCTCAGCAATGTCTGTGAGTGCCTCAGTGACTTAGGCTATAGACGTCTGTGGCAAGAGTGGTACAGCTTAGCCAGGTTTGGGATTGATTGGCTGATTTTCAGGTTGACTTGGGGGGTGAACCTACTACAGGCAGGTTTGCTGAGCTTTTTTTTCCTACTGAAGGCACAGGTTCATGCCAGTTCAACTGGTTCAGGTGCTGATCTGCCAGGTGAGGGTCTGCTGGGCTGTTTTTCCTGTAAGGAGCAAGGACATGTAGTACTGTAGCCAGCCCAGGGCTGTCTCCCTCATTGTACAGGACCATCTGTTTTTTGGGGGGCAGTATGCTGCATGGGTGTGGGCACCAGAGCCACAACTGTTCCTGGCCACAGGCTCTGAGCAACTGGGATCATGGCATTGTAGTCACCCATGTGAGCACGGTGGAATGACAGTGGAGTCTCAAGAGTGGACAAACAAAGTGGCTACTGGTCCCTGAGCAGAGCACTCAAGCACTGACTCCAATTTCAAGATGGCACCATACTATATAGCAGCTTGGGTTATGGGGTGGTGAGGATACACACATTGTTCATTCTCTGGAGCAGTGCAACTTCATGGAAGTTACTTGAAGCTCTACAAACTGGGCTCCGGGCCTATGAGTACTGTAGAATTCTATCAGAGAAGGACTGCATGTGCCTGCAGTGATAATGGGGACTGTTGTGGGCCTATGGCTTATGTTTTCTCCACAAGGGGAAGTGCCTCCCGGCTCAAAGTGGGAGACAGGGCAGCAGGGTCAGGGTGTTTTGCTCCCCCCTATGCTGTCATCCTGGGTTGCCATACTCCACGGGGAACTGGCCACTCCCTTTCTGTACTCCATCACTTTCCTTCAGAGGCTCTAGTCTGTTCTTTTTGGTCCTTTTGTGTGTGTGTGTGTGTCGGGAGGATGGTGATGAACACCAGGCACCTCTAGTCAGCTGTCTTGCTCAAGGATCCAATATTCGCTTTTAGGTTCCATAATAAAGAGATGCTTTTCCCAAAGCTGGTAATTATTTGAATGGTGATCATTTCTGAAGAAAACTAACTCTTCTAATGCTCTGTAGCTCAAAACTCTAGAGTTAATCTGAGTACCTGTTTGAACCCATCCAAAGTTGTTTCTTGTTGAAAATCTGGCCCCACGGACACCTTCTTATATAGTCTACTAGTGAAAAGAAAAGTGTAAAAGTAGAAATGCAAAGAAACTAGAGTTTATCAAATACTTATAATGTTACAGATACATATTATTTCATTTAGTCCTTCATGAATAATTTCATAAAGTGGGAATGACTGTCTCTGTTTTACTAAGGTAAGGAAAACAGGTCAGTGAGGTTAGGTAAGTTACCAAAGATAATACAGTTAGTAAGTGGCAGAACTGGGATTTGGACCCAAGTCTAATAATCCAAATCGTCAATTATTTCTACTAAATCAGGGACTTTCAAATATTTTAATCATGACCCATAGGAAGAAGTGCATTTTACTTCATGATCCAGTATACAGACAAATATATGCCACTGAATAAAAGTTTCATGAATCAATACTTAAATTATGCAGTGCTATTTCCTATTCTAGTTTATAATTTAGAAATTGATGGTCACAACTGGCAAAATTATTTTCACAACCCACTAATGAACCATCATATTTGATATCTAAAAATTTTTTTTTACATCAAAAAGGACTAAAATTTTTTTTAAATCACAGCCTTTCTCTCTCAGATAAATACAATTCTCAATTTAGGAAGGAATACTAGATTCTTCAGTTATAAAATTTGGTTAACCTTGCCACTTGTACACTTGCTTTGTGGAAGCACGATAAGTGAACAACTGCATTTTAGGTGTTTGTCAGAGGTAATCAAACATCTGAAACAACCAGTATGTGTGAGACATATACTAGTGATGTGTGTGAGACATATACTAGTGATACATGTGAGACAACTGGTATAAAGAGCATGTTACAAGTGCTTTATATATTTATCTAATTTTTGTAACAACTCAATGAGGTAGATAATATTATTATTATTCCCATTTTACAGATAAAGCAACAAGCAGAGAAGGCTTATTTGGTTTGCCTTAGATTACACAATGAGTAAACACCTGAGGTGGGATTCAGACCCAGGTAGTCTGACACCAGAGTTCACACAACACTGTGCTGACTGCCATTCACCACGAGACTTCATACCTGATTCACATTAGTTTCTCAAAGAAACAACTTCAATGGAATTGACTTAACATTTAACTTCCGACTTCTTATTAAGAAAGAACTGGTTCCATGTCTATTAAAATACTTTCTTTCCCTATGCAAGAGAACATCTGGTTTCTCCAGATCTAAGTTTTATTTGCTTTATTTCATCAGAAAATAAAAGCTATGTAACCTCAATTTCATTTTTTTTGTCAGAATTCGCCTTTGCCTCAGAATTAAACTAAGCATTTTTAACAGTTAGCTCTTTATTACTATCTTTTCAATATATCTGCCTATCTTCTTCTTCACATTTAGCACCACCGTGCTTTCATTGAGCTGAATGTTTAATAGGGGTGACATACATTCAATAAATAATTTCATTACTAATGACATGTATAGGGTGTAGAAAGAAAAAGTACTACATGCTTTGAGAGTATATTATTAGAGGACGTAATCTGGCCAATGAGGCTAGAGTATCTTTAAGGTTGCATAGTTTTGCTGAGCCACAAAGGATGATAGGGAATCCACCTCAAATTATTTCTTGGTAAAGAGAAGAAAACGTAGAAGACCCTGAGAATAAAAGGATGGCTTTTTATACAATTTGGTAACTTGCCAACAGGAACTGTACAATACATTCTGTTGGCATCTGCTTATGATACCTGATAGGAACAGAAAAAAGATGAGCACTGCCCAGCTTAATGAATAGAGGCTGATTCTGCTCTAGGTGGGAATGGGTAGCACAGTTCTCAATTTTGGTTGCATATTGTAACGTGGAAAGCTATTTCAAGGAAAGAAGCCAGGGACTGAGAGAAAAGAAAAATATGTTTAAGTTACTGAATTTCCCATCTTAGGTGACAAAAGAAATTGAGAAAGTAGAGAACACTGTAACAAAATGGTGATCCTATTGATCCACTTAACAGTATAACAATGTCATTCAACGACAAAGGATACCTTCTGAGGAATACATCATTGGACAATTCTGTCATTGTATGAACATCATAGAGTGTAACTTACACAAATCTCGATGATATACTACATATCTAGGCTATATTGTATAGCCTATTACTCCTAGGTTACAAATCTATATAGCATATTACTGCACTAATTATTGTAGGCAACTGTAACACAATGGTATTTGTGTATATAAACACAGAAAAGGTACAGTAAAATACAGTATTATAATTTATTGGGACCGTCATTGTATATATTGTCTACCATTGATCATGACACTGTTAGGCAGTGGATGACTGTATTTACAAATGTTTTCAAAAGAGCAGAACACTTTAAATTTTCATTTCTAATTCTATGAAAGAAAAAGTATTACTGCCATCTTGAAGAAACCTGAACTCATAAATATTAACATTTTTTAGGAGTAAATACTGGAACAGGTGAAACACAGAGGAAAAAATCTTCCCTGAACTGTTGCCTTTGTTGCCCGTCAATACTTGTTAAAATACCTAGATAAGAATAGAACCTAGTCACTATTCATTTAAATATTTAGCCAATTCATTTCATTTTGTATTATAATTATAGATTTTTTTTTCTGGTTTTCTTCCTGTTTTTCTTTCTTTGCTACCATGCTTTTCCTATTTTAATTCCTTTGCCATAGGACAAATGTAACAAATAAAAATCAATTGGTGGCAGGGGATTTCCTAAAAAAATGGTTTCTCAATCATTTATAGAGTTTATTATATACCAGGAACTGCTTGAAATGTTTTATATACATTATCATCTCAATTAATCACAACTAATGTCTGATATTTTATCCAGCTACGTCATAAGTGAGGAAAATGAACCACAAAGAAGTCAGATAACTGCTACAAGTCACATAATGAAGGATGCAACAGTCAAACAGATGCTACACCTCTTGGAGTTCATTTAATCTATTGTTGGAATTTAGTGTGTCTGTTAGATCTCAACAAAGGCTAACAAGAATGAAGGAAAAGACAACAACATTCTTATATATACATTTTAGCCTGGTACCTTTACTCGAATGAGTTTAATTGAAATAGAAGGGGAGATTAAAAAGTGAGTGGGCCAGTTGTAATAACCAGTGGTTATAAACTGGCATACAAAAAATACACCAGTGTTTCTAAATGTTAGAGTGCATCAGAATTTCCTGTAGGTCTAGTTAAAACACAGATTGCTGGGTCCCGACCCCAGAGTTTCTGATTCAGTAGGTATACGGTGGAATCTGAGAATTTGCATTTCAAACAGGTTCTCAGCTAACGCTGTTGGCCAAGGGACCACAATTTGAGAACCTCTGCACTATACTATATATATTCACTGTCCAACATAGCTGTAGCAAATAAAAGCCATAGTAAATAAAACCACATACTTTTCCTGGGGAGCTAGAACATAAATAAAAGGCTTTCTTTTGGAAGTTAAAGAGATGTGGAATTTTCACAGACATTTTATGTTTTTTTCTTTATTATATTTTTTAATCTAACATTTGACACATACAAAAATATATATAAAATATATAAATGTTTAAGCAATCTAATTTTCATACCTAATTCATATAGTGACAATCAATATCTTCAAATACAACCAACAAACTCTCAATATTAAACAGTAATTATTTTCATAATTGGCAGATACTCTTATATGAGATTTAATTTCTGAAGAATACATATAACTTTAATATCATATATAGTAAAAATAGTTCAATCTTAAATCTTTTTTCTTCACTGATTATTCCACAATGACCACTAGTGAATAAACACTATTGCTACTAAAGACTGATCTAGAGAAGGTACGAAGTTTAACAGGAAAAATAATTCAAACTTTCCAAGATAATGTGTAAAACTACTAAAGACAAGAGCACAAAAAGTATTTTATCCTAAATTTACCAACTTTACTTCTTTTGTTAAATAAAAAAAAGCATAAAATTTAAGAATGGTGGAGACCACGCTAAAATAGGCCTTCAAAATTAATGATAAAATAGCCTTCCATGCTATTTGAGGAATTATATACAATGAACATTGGCAATGAAGTAAAATCTTACCCAGATCTAGTCGTTTTGAATTCCACCTTGAGGATAGGTTTGCATGGTTCTGGCTTCTTCCCATCCTTTAACTGTTTTCCTAAAATATATTTTCCTGCATTAAATTCTAAAATTCTAATTTACTCTACATTCTTACATTGATAGTTTACAAAATGAAAGTGAAATATAATGAAATCCACCATGAAACACTTTAAAGTGATTTTGAAAGAGGCATTTAATACACGATAAGATATTTTTTAAATGATCAAGCAAAGTTACTCTTTGAAATTTGGTGCTAAAAAGCAAATATAATTAATAACTTAGTAAGAACATTTATGTAACAAAATTCTAGCAGGAGAAATCGACAGTTTTTCCAATGTTCTTAATTGCAGATAAGCAAAATAAAATTTCAACTTGTTAAATGAATTCATTTTAAAATAGCAAGATTTGAGAAAAACAAATCTATATCACATTTTCACCCCAGTGTGACAGGCTGCAATATTAAGCCCTATGCTAATAAAATCATTTATATTTATTCTCAAGTAAATACATCCACTGTAATACCCAAAAGACTGCTAAAATACACCAACTTCTATAAAATGTGTTAGACTCATTTTGTCAAAGAATTCTAAATATTTTTTAAAATGCTGATTTCAGTTATCTATTTCTACATATTCACTGCAGAAACTATAGAAAACTAAAAAAAAAAAAAAGAAAGAAAGAAAATACAGCATTTATTTCCCATATTTCAGAGATTAACCACTGTCTTGGAGTTCATTTAATCTTTTGTTGGAATACAGTGTATCTGTTAGATCTCAACAAAGGCTAACAAGAATGAAGGAAAAGATAACAACATTCTTACATATATATTTTAGCCTGGTACCTTTACTCAAATGAGTTCAATTGAAATAGAAGTGGAGATTAAAAAGTGAGTGGGCCAGTTGTAATAACCAGTGGTTATAAACTGGCATACAAAAAATACTCTAAATGTTAGAGTGCATCAGAATTTCTGTCCACATTATTACATTTCTTCTGACAAATCACCTAACTTGGGAATGGTCTGAGGAATTCCTGACACTCACCCCTAACCCAACACCTCTTACCTCTTTCACAGCTTTATTTTTTCTCCATAGCACTTGTCACATTCTAGTATTCTTTATATTTAACTTCTTTGTTTACTGTTTGCTTAACTGGCATGTATGTAAATTCTAGGCAAGTAAATTTTTTTTTCTTTTTTTGAGACAGGGTCTCACTCCTGCAGCCCAGGTTGGAGTACGGTGGCATGATCATGGCTCACCACAGCCTCAACTTCCTGGGCTTAAGTGAGCCTCCCATCACAGCTTCTCAAGTAATTGGACCACAGGTGCATACCACCATGTCTGGATACATTGCTTTAAATTTTTTGTAGAGATGACAGATGGGGTTTTACCATGTTACCCAGGCTAGTCTCCAACTCTGGGCTCAAGGGATCTGCCTGCCTCCGTCTCCTGAAGTGCTGGGATTACAGGCATGAGTCACCGCACGCGGCCAGGAAAGTGAACTTTTTTAGTGTATTTGTTTTCTGTTGTGGTATCCCGGTGACAAACATTGTTTGGCATATAGTATATCTGGGTAAAGTTGTATTCCAGAAAGGTTGTGCCAATTCACAGTTCTATCAGCAGCGTAAGACATGTATTTTGCCATACCTTCCCGTAGCAATTTTTTTTCTTTTTGCTGATTGTTAAATAAAAAGGGTAACTTATTTTAATCTGATTTGTTTGGATCCCTAACTGGTCATGTATACTTCTTTTAAAAAATAGTTTGCTGTCCTTTATCAATGCTTCTATGTCATCTTCCTTGTATTAGAAAATAAATTTTATATTCCAGGCTTATTAACATTCTGTCAATCATGTATGTTGCAAATATTTTCCCTAGTGAATTCTTACAAATTAAAAAAAATTGTACAGAAGTACACATCTAAATAATCAAGTCTATCAGCCTCAATAAGTTGCAATTTAAGAAAATATGAAATCCTAAAATATCTATTCTTCCAAAATTAATTTATAAATTTAATGTAATTAGAGTTTCAACAGCTTTTCTTGAATTTGGACAAAATGATCTTAAAGTACAGCTGGTAGACTAACTGCCTATGAACGGCTAAGGAAACTACCAAAAAGATCGACTTCCAAGATGATACAGTGAATATTACAGGTAGGAAGACAGGCATGAGCAGGGCAGGAGAGGGCTCTAGAAATGTTGGGTGATGGTTCGACAGTGGTTTGACAATTATCACACTGCCTCACTAAAAGCGATAAATTGGCAGCTGGTGCCAGGGAGAACCCATTTCCTGATGGAACCCAACACCTGCTGCACTGAAGTGTTAACTGAATGCTAGTGCCAGGGAGAGGCAACTTCCCAGGCATGGGCGGTAAGTAACAACATGGTGTATGACCTTCGTGGGGGGGGCGGGGGGCACTCCACTGGAAAACGGAGAAAAGCCTCAGATGGACAAGTGTACGAATTCCTAAACACACTGCACGTGTCCACCTCCCAAGGGTAAGAAGGGCACCACACATACGGGCAGCCCACCCTAAGAGAAGAATCGTGGGAAGGGGCGTGCCTATGAAGTCCTAGGGTCAGAGTTAAACACTGCACTCGTTCTCCAAATTGCCCACCTGGGTCTCTTTCAAGTGTTTCCTTCCCTGTTCTAAAGCCTTTCTAATAAACTTCCACTCCTGCTCTGAAACTTGCCTTGGTCTCTTTTTCTGTTTTGCCCCTCAGTTGAATTCTTTCTTCTGAAGAGGCAAGAATGAAGGTGACTGCAGACCCATACTGATACACTACTGGCAACTCAGATATATGCCACCAATAACAGGAGGACCTCGGTGAACTTGCTCTCCCACAAAAATGAAACTACTAGTAAAACAACTAAAGTTAAACATTTCAGAACTCTGGAGAATGACCAAGCCGCTAACAAGATGAAAAATCATCTACCCAATAGAAACTACTGAACTTCAGTAACATGAGGGGTCCGGGGACAGGGAACTGTGATATTTTTAAGGAAGGTCTATTTCTATCCCCTGGCTACCCAGCTCAGTGGTAGGCTAGCCATGAAAATGCAGTAGTATTAGCCAACAGAGAGGACTGAAGTTTTCTTGGAGCTCTGTTAAAAACATTTTTGCTACAGCACAATCGACATTTTGTATGAACTTGCAGCTCTCTGGAAAACACTATTCCCAAAGTGCTGTGGCTATCTCACTTGACACCTCAAATATGGGAGACAAAAGTCCCTACCTCCAGGGCATTCCAGAATAACAGCAATCTGTTGGAAGTATTACAGCTATCTAAGGCTGTAGTTTCAGTTGAAGCAAATGGAACTCAGGCAGAAATTTAAAAAAAAAGCTCAGAAAACTAGACACATTCCTGGGGGTCTAAAATGCTGCCTGCCCAGGAAAGAGTGAGGAACGGAGAAGGACCCAGTCACTCATTTCTGGCCGACTTTGAGATCCTGAGCAAACAGGAAGTTAAAAAAAAAAAGTAAAATGAGTCATAACACCTATTACTGGCAAGTACATTGGGAAACGGATACTCATACATGGCTGGTAGAAATCTGAAGGATATAGTTTTTTTGAAAAATGGTTTGAGAACATTTATTAGAAATAATAAAACGTCAATATTTAGGGGTAGAAATTGTACTCTGAAGCATTTATTCCATATAAACAAAAGGACCAATTTCTATGGCATATGTACAAAGATGGTAGCTGCAGCATAGTTTGCAATGTTTAAGAAATAAAAACAAAGGGAATGCCCACTAATTTGAAATAGCTGAATAAGCTGTGATAGAAACAACTGGCTCTTACACAGCCATTAACATAAATGAAATGCCAGAACATTTGGAGGAATCTTCCTAAAGTACAGTGATTCAGATGCAAAAAAGGGTTAAAAACAATCCAATTCTGCTCTTTAAAAGTTATTTTAAAATGTACCATTATTATTGAACTATAGTCACCCTACTGTAACTCAAAGGATAAATGTTTGAGGGGATTAATACCCCATTCTCTATGATGTGCTTATTTCACATTGTATGCCTGTATCAAAATATCTCATGTACCTCACAAATATATATACCTATTATGTACTCACAAAAATTTAAAAAAATTTTAAAGATGCAAAAAGATAGCTAACATAATCCTACTTTTTGTAAAACAATGATCAGAAAAATAATCTCATGTTTATTTGTGTGTATATGTGTTAATATACAAAATTTCAGAAATATCTATATTTTAGAAGAACATCTGTAAGATTTTTGACACAGCTTACCTCGTGGGATAAGAAAGGAGAATGGGCTGCTAACATGGGAAAAGGCTGAGGGAGAAGGAACTGGTAGGATAGGATTGTATATGTGTAATGAGATATGTGTATGAAAAAAAACTATTAGTGTTTTTGGTCACTCCCCTCTTTGGTTTTATGCTTGGAAAGTTCTTCCCCACACCAAAATCATATAAATCTGCTTTTTCTTATAGTTTTGAATAGATTCATCTATTACATTAATTATTTTCTGATGTGTATTTTGATACAGGGAAGACATTTTCCTCTTAATAATTAATAAGCTATCAATCATCTGAGTGCTAGGCTAGTTTTATAGCTCTAATGAGCTATAACTGCTAAACAAAAGTACACATATTTAAAGTGTATAATCAGATGGGTTTTGACATAAATATTTACTTGCCAGGCCAATTTATTGAACCATCATTCTCTCCTCACTAGTACAAAATATCACCCATATTAAACTTTTATAAATATATACCTGTATACTGACTGGTAATGGAACATTTAATCCTGTCTTAATTTAAGATCCTACAGAATCATCGCTTTCCCCTCCTTATGAAGAAATGATTGTACATGGAATCTTTAATCTCTAGCAGCCCAATTTATAAGAACCAAGAAGTGACAGAAGTAACCAAGGAACTGGAAAGAACTGCCAGGAGAAAAGAAAGGACTGCTGAGGTGGGAGAGAGAATTGCAAGGAAAATACAAGGTATTGAAAAAAGGAGGCTTAAATCTGAAAAGTAGTCCCTTGTGTCATACAAGGAATAAATTAAGAACTTCAACCTCTATTCCAAACTATATACAGATGTATATGACCTTTCAGTAAAAAATTTAAATGTTTGCTCTGAAGAAGGTCAGCTGGTTTATATCCTCTTTCTACCATGCAGAGTTCTAGCGGGAGAATCAGGCTGACAGAGTTTAGGATTATAGACACAAATTTTATATGTAGGTTCAAACATGATTTTGTTTTATGAAGTGAAACAATTATTTAGAAATAAACTCCTTTAACTTATTTCAATATTCAACATCAATCTTTCGGAGGTTGGAACAAATTCTAAAGGACATTAGATGGTATTTGCTAAATCCTTCCAAGTCTGAGCTTCTATAATCTTGCAAAAAACCTGGCTAGGTACAAAACTCTTAACTTTCTTCCTGTTCAATAGTCCTTTGATACTGCTCTATTGTGTTCTAACATTCAGACTTACAAGTCTAAGTCAGTCTGATTATTATTCCTTTATAAGTTAACTTTTATTTCGGTCCCTCTGAGAGGATGCTAATAGAGTCGTTTCATTTTCTTTGCAAATGAAAAATGTTGCAGTGTTTAGAGTGATCATCCTGTATTATTTTTGGTTGGAAAAAAACAAATCTTTGATATGCATAGAAGATATTTTAAATAATGTCTCTGATTACTGCTTATGGTCTAGATAGGTTATTTATTCATCTATAATTCTAGGCTAAGCATTTTCTAAATCAAATCAAATAATAAGGCACTACCCATGATTTTAAGCACGTACAAATGAAAAGACATTTAAAGGATTTCACCACTAGGTGTCATTTTACTTCTTAAATGCTATGCCACTGGAGGAACAAAAATATGTGCTTGTTCTTTTAACTACCTATGAACTACCGTGACTAGTCAGTTAAAAGGTCTGATTAATTATAAAACCTGACTTAATAACTCACATAAACTTCCATGCCACATCTGATTTCTCCTTCTTACTATGCCCTATTTCCCCACCCCTCAAACCACTAAACCACAAATAACTGGTTTAAGTCCTATTGATTCTAATTCCAGAATTTCATTCCTACATGTCCATTTCTTCCCATTTCCTCTAATGAAATCTCCATTATTTGTTTATTAATGCAATAGCTTCCTAATTAGCCACCCTCTTCTGCCTCCAGCCCACCAGATGTACTATCATTAAACTGATATTTTTAAGATGTAAACTTGATGCTTCTCACTATAAACTCAATTACTAGGTCTCCATTATGAAGTTCAAACTTTTTATCATACTTTGATATATAATCTTGCCTCTCTACATGGTTCTGTTTTCATTTCCTGCTACTTGCCCAAAGGTGTTTTAAACTCTGGTCATATTAAACTATTAGTAGTTTTCCAAGAACACCCCACTTTTGTTTATGTCTTTGTGCCTTCTAAGATAACTTTGCCCTGCTCTTTGCTGTCTTATACCACCACTATCATCCTTTAAGACCAAGTTCATATACCCTGAATTGGTGAAATAGTTCAACACCTTTTACCCAAAACCAGTCACCACTTATTTGCTTCCACGTCATGTTACACATGCCTTTATCGGCATTAATCACGATGTATTATATTTATCAGTT
This sequence comes from Macaca mulatta, assembly GCF_049350105.2. NCBI lineage: Eukaryota > Metazoa > Chordata > Mammalia > Primates > Cercopithecidae > Macaca > Macaca mulatta. Next base: position 65,735,422 of record NC_133409.1, on the reverse strand, counting down.
TATAGATCATTTTCTTTTTTTTTCTTTTTTTTTTTTGAGACAGGAGTCTGGCTCTGTCGCCCAGGCTGGAGTGCAGTGACGCGATCTCGGCTCACTGCAAGCTCCGCCTCCCGGGTTCCCGCCATTCTCCTGCCTCAGCCTCCCGAGTAGCTGGGACTACAGGCGCCGCCACCGCGCCCGGCTAGTTTTTTGTATTTTTTAGTAGAGACGGGGTTTCACCGTGTCAGCCAGGATGGTCTCGATCTCCTGACCTCGTGATCCGCCCGTCTGGGCCTCCCAAAGTGCTGGGATTACAGGCGTGAGCCACCGCGCCCGGCCAGATCATTTTCATTCACTTGACAATGAGCTCTTCAGCCCAGTATATTTTCAGTAATTAGTCTCTGGTACATAGGAGGTGCTCAATAAATGTTTATTCAATGAATAAAGATTTATTAAAAATGAATAAAGATTACTGACAAAAACAGTTGCTTTCTAAAGTTTTAATTTTGCCAGTTAGGATGAGGAACGTATTTTCAGTGTTACACTTGTTACACTGAAGTTCTCAGTCTAGCGTGGCTATCCAATAGGGTACCCATAAGTCTACTGTGCACTTAAAATGCATGGACAGCAGGGCACTTAAAATGTAGCTAGTCCAAGTTAAGACATGCTAAATACACACTAGATTTCAAATATTTAGTACAAAAAAAGAATAAAATATCTCAATTTTATACATTGATTACATGATGAACTAATTTTGCATATTTGGGATTAAAGAACATGTTATTAAAATTAGTTTTACCTGTTTCTTATTACTGTTTTTAATACGGTTACTAGTAAATTTAGAATTACACACACAGCTCACATTACCTTTCTATTGGGCAGTGATGTTCTAGAAAATAAAAAGACAAAGTGAAGAATCACATTGCTAATAATACTAATCTGAAAAGGGGAGGAGGGTTGTTCCCTCCTAAATGAGTGTATAGAGTTGATTTACGGCTGGACTTGGACCCCTGAATATCTGTTTTTTTACTTTTGGCAAAGAAAAGGACAGTGGGATTTATGACGTGTTGTTTAAGGCCCAAAACTTCCCTGGTAACCACCAGAGTATAGTTTTGCTGAAGGTTGGCAACCGGCCTAGCTGATTTATTAGCAAGACTGGCTTGATCATTACAAGGGCCTTCCTGAGAGTTTCTGTGGAGCTCTTCAGAAGCCAGATCTTGGTGACTCGAGGTGCACTCAGTACAATCCTCGTGTGTAAGTGCTCACTGGGAGCTCACATAGGGGAGGGATGTTTCAGAGCACCTGCCTGCATTCTCTTTCTCCTGCTGTATCATATCCTTTGCCTTTAAATCATGGTCTTATTTAAGTATGCTCTGTGGAGTCTGGTAAGTCTTTTCAAATACATAAACTGGGGAAAGGTTTGTAATGAATCATGTAAGGAACTGAGTAGTATAGTTTTATTATTTACTGAATGTTTTAGGTTTCAGGTGAATCTTAAAAGCAGATTAATGGAATTCTTTGCACATCTCATCCTTAACATATTAAGCTGATGCACTTAGGTGAAACTGAATTTTATTTTTCCCTCAGTGACCTTCAACAGATTAAAAGTTCCCCAATCTTGGTTTACTTTTTGATAAACAGATTGATTGCATTGATGAATAAGCTTCAGAAACTAAATTTAAAACACCATTTCCTACAGTAAAAATCTACAGGTTTTGACTGTCTAGCACAAGCTTGTCCAACCACAGACTGCAGGCCACATGTAGCCCAGGACAGCTTTCAATGTGGCCCAACACAAATTAGTAAACTTACTTAAAACATTATGAGATTTTTTTTTTAGCTCATCAGCTATCATTAGTGTTAGTGTATTTTATGCGTGGCCCGAGACAATTCCTCCCCTTCCAATGTGGTCCAGGAAAGGCACCCTGGTCTATAATCTCCATTTCCTTAGGAAACCATCTGATTCTGGTAAAGCTGACAATCACAGAAAATCTTACTCTGCAACACATCACCCCCTTCCCTGCGCCAGAGGGGAGGTCCTGTGAGGCCCTGGCCCAGCAAATTACAAAACCAAGATGAGTGCTTCAAGGTAAGAATGTGAGCCATGCCGATACCTCCTAAGTAATAATGAAACCCTATCTGCCATGGGAGAGAAACAAGCCAAAAGAGAAACAGTTTACTCCTCAACGTACCGTACAGAGATACAGAATCTATGGCCCGCTGAAAGGAAAAAACTGCAGAGTCATCATATGGAACCAAATCCTGCTTAATTTTCATATATTCACTAAACTTTATAGCTTAAAAATCCTGTTCAATCTTGACATTTTACAAATAATAAAGCTCAAGTCTCAGAGAAAAGAAATGATCTCCACAAGGTATTTCACACATAGCACTTGCAAGTAGATTACAGATTGTCTGATTGCCAAGGAAATGTTTGAGATGCATAAAAATGAGATTAAAGGGAACTATCACTGTTGGTTTGTTTTTGGTACTCAAAAATAACCTGCTGAGTGTTAAAGTGAAGAAAAATGCTCATCTTTAATTCAGCATTTGTAAAACTTCTTTCACTATGGCGTACCTTTTCCACCAAACAAATCATCAATATAAGAAAAACCGGTCTTTGTGGAATACATTTTGGGGGTTCACAAATCTATTCTACCAAGTACATAACCATTTCCATACCGACATTTCCTAGAGCCATATATGAATAGCACCTCATAATTTCTGGGTAATTTCACTTACATTTTGATTATCTGAACCACAGCTAAGAAAAGTGCCTATCACATAGTAGAACCAACAAATATTTGTAGAATGAGTAAATATAATCTTCACAACAACTATATGAGACTAGGTAAAGTTTCATTATTATTTGCATTCATGGGTGAGAACATTAAGACTCAAAAATGTTAAATGACTTCCTCAAGGTCACAGAGCCAGAAACTATGGAATTAGTGCTTAACTACAACTCTTCTGGCTTCAAAATCCCATGTTATATAAATGTAACATAATATCTTCTGAACAGATTCTTCAAGGATATCTTAACCTATTTTTAACACTAAATACCCTAACACTACAACTCGTAGTAAAGTACTGGTAGGAGTCTTAAATTATAATCAGTTCTTGGCAATCAAGGTAATACTGTAAATGCTTTTTAAGACTAAGATACTTGAACAACCATTAGATGAACGTAAATAAGAAAAAGTGAAAAAGCACTCAATTGTAAAAGGTTAGTATATTTAAACTAATTTACCGTAACTGTTTGGTTAGAAATTAAGAGCAAGAAACCACAACAGAAAATAATAATGAGAAAGTAGAACAAAATTTCCATCCTTTGCAACAGTTAATATAATGAAAATGATATACCACAAATGTGATCTCTATGGAAGAGCTGATACCTTGTTATGGTATGCCGAATGTAGTTTTGTACTTTAATGTATAAAAATGTACTCAGTTGGCCAGGCATGGTGGCGCATGCCTGTAATGACAGCACTTTGGGAGGCTGAGGCGGGTGGATCACCTGAGGTCAGGAGTTTGAGACCAGCCTGGCCAATATGGCGAAACCCCATCTCTACTAAAAACACAAAAAAATAGCCGGGCGTGGTGGCCGGCGCCTGTAATCCCAGCTACTCAGGAGGCTGGGGCAGGAGAATCGCTTGAACCTGGGAAGCAGAGGTTGCGGTGTGTCAACATCGCGCCACTGCACTCCAGCTTGGGCGACAAGAGCAAGACTCTGTCTCAAAAAAACAAACAAACAAAAAGTACTCAGCTTTGCCATGAATTCAGTTGTAGTCAACATGAATTTAGCTTTGGTAGGTTACCTGTCACTCGGTAGTTTTTACTGCCAAAAAGAAAGGTGGAAACCTTATTACACTTGAATTCAGATTTTCTACATATAGTTTATATAAAATAAATAAATATGCCTTACTTTATATAAAATTCTGGCCATCTACTACTAGACTGCTACACTGTACACAAATACCACGCTAATTTTTAACACCAGCCACAGAAAAAAATCCACTTCATTTATATTTCATTTGGATTCTAATTTTGAGAAAACATTTAAGTCACATATTGTCTTTTTCATTTAAAAATAATTTTAGCTTTTCTGGCCGGGCGCGGTGGCTCAAGCCTGTAATCCCAGCACTTTGGGAGGCCGAGACGGGCGGATCACGAGGTCAGGAGATGAAGACCATCCTGGCTAACATGGTGAAACCCCGTCTCTACTAAAAATACAAGAAAATTAGCCGGGCGAGGTGGTGGGCGCCTGTAGTCCCAGCTACTCGGGAGGCTGAGGCAGGAGAATGGCGTGAACCCGGGGGGGCGGAGCTTGCAGTGAGCCGAGATCGCGCCACTGCACTTTTCTGCTAAGACAATATAATCACTGTAGAAACTGATTTATACCACTTCCTAAAGTCTGCTCTCAATAAACTAAGCTTTCAATATAAAAAAAGATTAAGACCAGACAGACAATCAATATTCGGCAACCATCACAGTAATAGTTAATTCAGCTAAGAAACATCCACAGATGCTAAAACTAGAGGGGAAAAGTTTGATGAAGTATAATATGTTCACAGAGTCTTGGGGAACTTCCTTCAAATCAAAATATGTAACAATTATAAATACACATAAAATTTATTTCTCAATTTCAAAGGTAAAAAGAAAACCTGTTTAATAATGGACAGAACTAGCAGAAGACAGAACTTTAACCAAAGGATCAGGATGTGAGATACCACCAATATGGGACAAATAAAAAACGAGTTCCACTTGAGAGGATGCAAAAAGAACACCTCAATCCTTTTGGGATACTCCTGTCAAAAGCGTGCAACCTAAATCTCATCATGAATAAACATGAGACAAAACCATACTGAGGCACGTTCTATAAAAGAACTGACCTACAATCTTTGTAATTTATCAGATATCAAAGTCAAAACGTTCAGGAACTGTTTCAGTTTCGAGACGAAACATGACAACCAAATCTAATCCATATAAAACTCTTTTGAATAAAGGCAAAACTTGGTTATATAGAAAAATGTCCTTATTTAAAAAAAAAAAAAAAAAAAAAGACCATGGAATATTTGGGAGTGAATCAGCACCATATTGACAACTTACTTGCAAACAGATCAAAAGAAAAAAAGATTCTTTGTACTATTCTTACAAAACAAGATAAAAACAGATAAACTTCAAGCTGCAAGACTAGCACTATATATTTCTATCATCTTTGACATGAGTTTCATTTTCTTCTGGGTTTCAAATGAAAGATTTTTGAACTAACCACACCTTATTGGTACTTTTTTGTTTATCTGGATTCATAGGTTCCAGTGGGGTTGGGAGATTCTAAGATTCATAGGAATTTTTAGGAGTGTCGAGATGAGGAACCTAGATACTAATAGAAGGAAGGAACAAAATATATTAAGAAAAACTTGAACCTACTATCACAAGAAATATCCTCTAGATGCACTCATAAATAGATGTGTAGGGAACTTAAAGTCAGTGCTTTCCCAGAAGATGATTGCTGTCACAAGCAGTGGTAAAGTATTTCACAATATGTGGTTTCAAGAACTGTTATTTTTCCCAGAAAATAAGCCTAAAAATCCCATATGCCACAGATAGATAAAACTTGTTTTTAATTTTACTGTTTCTTTCACTTCTATATAATAATAAGTCAAAATATATCAACTTTTTTAAAAAGTAGGTATTCAAATTTTAAAGCAAACGATGAAATACTAGCAATAGCTACAAGGACACTCTTGAATATACTATCAATTTATAGAAGAGTTCCTTTAATATGAGTTCCCTAAATTTGCCAGGAAGGATTCTCTTGGGGTGAGGGTGGAGAATGCAGATTAATAAAGAAATACAAATTCTAAAACAAAAAAGGTGGCCTTCATAATCTGTTTTAAATAAATATTCTAATAAAAATTTCTCATAAGTTTTGTAAGTACTACTTATGCAGAAAATAGTTAACACAGCAGGTCTGCTACAGCTATCCCTACAAAGATCTGCTTACAAGGTTGGCCCTTGGCTGATGTCCAAGAAACGCTCATTATTCCCTGAGAAGGGTGATTTACTCTGCCTAATTGGTTTGTACAAAGAATATAGTTTATGCTGAACCCCTGCCTTCCTTTTGGGAGTTTAGAATTTTGGTACTTGCTAAAGCAGAGGATGCCTGCATAACTGATCCCAATAAAAACTCTGGACTCCAAGGCTCAGGTGAGTTTCTCTGGTAGACAATATTTCACACATGTGGTAACAACTCCTTAATAGTGGGATTAAGCATATCCTGTGTGACTCCGTAAGGAAATAACTCAAAGAAGCTTGAGCCTGGTTTCCTCTAGACTTCATTTGTCTTTTCCCTTTGCAGATTCTGCTTTATGCTTTTTTGTTGTAATAAATCAGAGCAATGAACATGACTTGAGGCTGAGTCCTGTGAGTCTTCCTAGTGAATCATTAAACCCGTGGTGATTCTGAGGTCTCCTGACACCATATTTTAATATATAAAATTACCTTCTACAGGGTTCCAAGTATTTCAAGTTCACTGTTATTTATATATTAACAACCTGCAACTGATAGCTTTGAGATGGAAAAGCTTAATGTAAATCCTGCATCATTTTCATTCACAAAACTATTTGTTTTTTGGACTGTTGGAGACATGATATTCAGAAAATAATGTAACATTTTCTAAAATTTCAAATTTGTAATTTCAACTGTAAATATGCTTAACTTGAAATTTTATTAACTGGTTGTTAGATACTATTTCTGTAAGTGTAAATTTTTTAATTCCCTAAAAATGAAAGGAAACCCCTCCTTATCCTAAAAATCAAATAAACAAATCCAAAGGCAAAATGAAACAAAACAGTTTACTGTGCATTACAATTAGGTGGTATTTAAGACTGATGCATTCTTACCATGTGGAGTGATTGTTTGTACAGGTTTAGCAGGGGACCTCACATTCCATATAGTCAAGGTGCCATCTGAATGACTGCAAATAAACTGTTTTCCTTCATGATGCCAAGCAACAGAGTGGATAGCCTATAGAAGGATGAAAAATACCATTTTAAAATCTATTTAAGTAGCAAACTATTTGTAAATGATCTGATAATCAATTAATTTTCATTTTTAACTTTTCTTTATTTTCTAAAGTTAATATGTGAACTTAACATTTCCATAACAATATGGCCCTCTTGTAATACAAATGAGATTTTATTTCTTCATATTAACACTGTTTTAATTCTCTGTACTTACTTTACTCCTTAAACCAGCATAAAGAAGGCATAATAGTGACATCTACAGACAAGTTCAGTAAAACAAAATGTTTTCTTACATTATTTTTAGCATAAACAATACCTAAACATTAATTACCCAATTATTACAACCAACGTCCCAATGGAAAAACTCGTTGCATTGACAAGATTAGAATAAAACGTGTTAATTGACCACAATCCTCAGAGCCAAAATGTAGATTTGGATTAGAGATCAATAAAAAATGCTCCAGGTTGAGCTACAAGACATGCTCCTCATCTTTCACAGTAATTACTGAGGCAATTTTTAATCTCAGGGACCCTCTTCTGATAAGAAATTTATTTTGTACTTCTGGGTCACTTAAAAACTATCTGGAAAATACTTTTATATCACCGAAGTATTATGATACCCCTCATTTTTTTGCTGTAATATTATTTAAATTTTGGTATGCAAAAAAAAAACTTTAAATCACTCTCCCATGCATCCTTTGAATTACTTCTTTTAAACTCAAGTTGATAAAATTTTAGTTCTTAATGGTCAATTGACTTAAAGTTACCCTACTGGAATGCAAGAATTGCAGAGTACAGAGCAAAAATCATATAACTGAAACTCAAAACTTCTGTCACATATAAAGTCAACATTTTCTATCATGTCATCTACTTATTTGGGTTCTTTCTATACTTATAAATTTAAACTAAATATTATAAAATATCTTAGTATAAATCAGACAGATACAGATAATCAGCTAACTTCTAATGCCAATATTTAATACAATGTTTTTTATTCAAAGTACAGATGTTCTTCAATTTATGATGAAGTTATACCCTGATAAACTCATCATAAGTCAAAAATATCGTAAGTCAAAAATGCATTTAATGGTACCAACACAACAGACGATCCCTTACTTACAATGGCTCAATATGCAAGTTTTCAGATTTAAGACGGTACACAAGCAATAGACATTCAGTAGAAACCATAATCGCATTCTAATTCCTAAGGAGCTCCTTTACTTAGGATGGGGTTATGTCTTGATAAACCAATTGTAAAGTCAAAAAAATCTTAAGTCGAAATACTGTAAGTCAGGGACCATCTGCATCTCTTACAAAATTCTAAATAAAATCTTAATAATAAACTGAAATACACATATGACATTTTGAAAACTCATTTTTAAAATAAGCAATCCCTTAGTAGCCTTTACAAGTAAAATTATTTCTGCAAAAACATGAGCAGTGCTAAAAAGCTATTTAATGTTTTAAAAAAAATTGATAAGTGAAAATACAAAAGAGGTCTACAGTGCTATCTGGAACCTATAGATAAAAACATCTTAATAGTATCATGTATAAATGTATATCATATATAAAAATACGTATCATATGTAGAGAAATATTTCTACTTTGCTAAAGAAAACAATGTCTATCTTTGTTTAAAAGTGCCTTCTATTTATGAAATGTTATTAAATTATTAGGCATTCCAAAAGCAAATACTATCGAATTACTGGAACCAGTGGTTCACAATTATCTTGGACAACAGAAACAAGTAACAGAAAACACCCCACAAAAAAGCAAAGAAATAAAGAAATATGGACATGCAACAAACATGCACTATTTATTTATACAATTTTCTATATGCAAATCCAACTTGATATAAGATGTTTTCTTTCTAAGTACATATGTAGAACATATGTAGTATTACAAGTATTTAAAACTATGTATACAATACCTACCATATATAAATTATACATATATAATTTATATTTCACATATAAATTATACATGTATAAAATATGCAATTTACACTTTTTCTTTAGTCTTAAGAAAATGACGTAGAAATTTACGTAAACAAAGTGAGAAAATCCAATCTCACCAGCAAATCTGACACATGCTCAAAATCAGAAGCAAGGTGGTTTAGGAGCAAATCTGAACAATTCATGGGAGAAGATATGAGATATAACGTAGGAAACATAAATTGGGGTTGATAAATTTTGTGTGTAAATTGGCTTATCTGTTTTTCCAAGGAAAAGATATACAATTTCCAGGTGATTAAGAATATTTACTTGTTTATGGCCGGGCACGGTGGCTCATGCCTGTAATACCAGCACTTTGGGAGGCAAAGACGGGCGGATCATGAGGTCAGGAGATCGAGACTATCCTGGCTAACACGGTGAAACCCCGTCTCTACTAAAATATACAAAAAATTAGCCAGGTGTGGTGGCAGGCACCTGTAGTCCCAGCTACTCGGGAGGCTGAGGCAGAAGAATGGCATGAACCCAGGAGGTGGAGCTTGCAGTGAGCTGAGATCATGCCACTGCACTCCAGCCTGGGTGACACAGCAAGACTCCATCTCAAAAAAAAAAAAAGAATATTTGTTTTAAAAACCTGAAAATTATACATACATATGAATAACAGGATTATCTTAGAAAGAGGAATAAAGGACAGATGAATGGAAAATAGAACACAATACATAAAAGACATACAAAAGTCATGGAGGACAAGATGAATCCAGGGTAGAGAAAAAAGACTGAAGACAGAATGAACGCAGATGATATAGCTGTTCGCATAAACCACAAAGCAACAGTACATGCAATTCTAAAAGCTCTTTAAAAGATGTAGTATCTGAAAAAAATCATAAGTGTAAAAATGTTCATAAAGGTAATTAAGAGTCTGACATCAGTATTTTCATTTTTGATAAAATCAGAGAAAAAACAAAAGCACTGCCTACTGTGACACATTTTTCAAAAGGAGTAATATTTAATTATTAGGCTTTGGCAAAAGTAGTACCTATGATGCTTCTGCTATTCTTATCGGACAAGACAGCATCTTGTCTAGGAAGACAAAACAGGCTAACTGCTTACCTATCAAATTTTACATTCACTAACTCAAAATTGTATGGAAATTGAATAAATTCTCTACTTACTGGTTTTGCAAACTAATCAGTATTATTAGAATCATGTCACAGTAAATGTATATATTAATAAATCCTAATCCAGCTGCTCTTAACGTTACATACACTAATTAATATTTTAAATTTTAATTATTTTAAAATAATTTTTCTCATAGATGTTATTTAACATTCCATTCAAAAGCTGCATTAATTCCCAATGTAACTATCTATTATTGTCGCAGCCCTTAGAAAAATGCCAAAAAATGACAAAAGAACATGTATAATGTAGACTTTCATTTAAAATTACATTTGCAATTACATGAAAATATTGAAAATACTGTTGTTTTATTATTCTTTTTTTTTTTTTTTTTTTTTTTTTTTTTTTTTTTTTAGACGGAGTCTCGCTCTGCCACCCAGGCTGGAGTGCAGTGGCCGGATCTCAGCTCACTGCAAGCTCCGCCTCCCGGGTTCACGCCATTCTCCTGCCTCAGCCTCCCGAGTAGCTGGGACTACAGGCGCCCGCCACCTCGCCCGGCTAGTTTTTTGTATTTTTTAGTAGAGACGGGGTTTCACCGTGTCAGCCAGGATGGTCTCGATCTCCTGACCTCGTGATCCGCCCGTCTCGGCCTCCCAAAGTGCTGGGATTACAGGCTTGAGCCACCGCGCCCGGCTATTATTCTTATATAATCAAATAAAGTACATGCTTACAGCATGAATGATTTCTTACATATATAAATAATACATTAAATTGTATAGCTTTTGTCCTAGTATTTCAAACTTGTGAAATGTTCAATATTAGTTACACCATAGAAGGGAGACAACTATAATACTATATAATTAAATGAGACAATTATTGAATCATACATTTTGTAAGGTAGTTGATAAAAGTTATTATACATTGGACATTAAATTATTTAAAGCTTTTTTCCTTTCTCTCTAAAGATTATAAACAGTTATAAACTGAAACCACTGCCCTTTCCCTTAAAAATAACCTCCCCCAACCCCACTGTACTCCAGCCTGGGCAACAGAGTAAGACAGCCTCTAAAGAATGAATGAATGAATGAATGAATGAATGAATGAATGAATGAATGAATACATAATGCAACTGGAACTTTCTTCTGTTTTTGAAAATGTGACCAAATTATTCATTGTTTTAAGTACTGTTTTACCTTTGGGAAAGTGTATTTGTGTGTGTGCATGTGTATGTTTGTAAAAATAAGCAGAAAATAAGCTGACTTAAAAGCACCAATCTAAATATAGGAGAAAAAAACCCTTAAGGGAATAAATGCTTCCATGAATATATATAATACCAAAAAAAAATTCATTTAAAGCTGTTACGATTCCTGTGCTGTGAGTTGCAAACATATTATTTCAAAGTTCTTTTTTTTTTTTTTGAGACAGAGTCTTGCTCTGTCACCCAGGCTGGAGTGCAGTGGCACCATGTCAACTCACTGCAAGCTGCGCCTCCCGGGTTCACGCCATTCTCCTGCCTCAGCCTTCCCAGTAGCTGCGACTACAGGCGCCTGCCACCATGCCCAGCTAATTTTTTTGTATTTTTAGTAGAGACAGGGTTTCACTGTGTTAGCCAGAATGGTTTCGATCTCCTGACCTCGTGATCTGCCCGCCTCGGCCTCCCAAAGGGCTGGAATTACAGGCATGAGCCACGGTGCCCGGCCTCAACGTTTTTTTGTTTTTTTTTTTTTAAAGTTTTCTGATGGTCTTGAGACTTAAATGTACCGAGAGAGCTAGAAAAGCACAAATTATTTTTTCATCATATTTTACTACCAATATTTCTGATGCTTCTCAATCTACCAGGAAAAACCAACATGAAACCAAAATACAAAAGACACTAATAGATGACCCTAGACATATGACAAAGAATAATCATAAAATAAAGAAGTTCATAAGTATTATTGTCTTAAAATATCAGTAATACTGCATTTCTTTCCTGCCACACTGATTACTACAAAAGGAATATTGATACTTTATTTTTAGAAACAGGGTCTTGCTCTGTCACCAGGGCTGGAATGTGGTGTCATGATCATAGCTCACTGCAGCCTTGAACTCCGGGGCTTAACCCATCCTCCCACTTCAGCCTCTTAAGTAGATAAGACTACAGGTACACGCCACCAGGCCTAGCTAATTTTTTTTTTTTTTTTAACTTTTTGTAGAGGCAGGGTCTTGCTATGTTACCCACGCCAATCTCAATCTCCTGGCCTCAAGTGATCCTCCTGCCTCTGCCTCTCAAAGTGCTGGGATTACAGACATGTGCCATTGCACCTGGCCAATACTTGATATTTTAATACATTATAGCCTAAAAAAAATGGGATGTCCATTAAAGAGATAAAATTTTATATAGATGAAGTATCATCTGTAGAAAATATCTGTAAAATACTGAGAATACTATCCAACCACACTCAAAATCTATCATTGAGACACAACCAGGGTACAGTAGAGTTTGTCAATTAAAAAAAATAACAATGGTTACAAAGCAACAAAAGCTCAAGGGCGCAAAGATACATTTCTGTTCCCACTACTCCCACGCATCTGAATCACCCCCAAGAGACCAAATGAACAATTAAAGCTATACTAAGAACTTAAATTATATTAGAAATGTTCAAAATTGTTACGTCATTTAATGCATTTGTGCCTGTGTAATAAAAATAAATTTGAATACAGTAATATACCATTGAATAGAACATAAATATTAGGGGAGGGGAAAGGTAGTGCTTTGTCAAAATCTTAAATTTTTAACTCTCACTAGTGAGAAAGAATTATGACTATAAAAATTTCTTGAATATCTGAAACTGTACACCTGGCAAAAACAGCACTGAAAATCAAATTTGATGACAGAATAGCATAAATTCATGGAAACAAAGCCAGAAATTTTTACTCAGTTTACAACAAGTTAATTTAGAAGTCAGAATTTATACCTAACACCACTGTTATTTAAAACACATGATTTTCATTTTGTATATTAATATGTGTGAAGAATAAGTTTTATGACTTAGGCATTTGTGTGCACCAAGGATACTGGTCTGTAGTCTCCTTATAATTTTTTTTCTAGTTTTGTTAAAAGGGTAATGCTTGCCTCATGAAGTGAGTTGCAAAGTATGTCCTTCTCTTCTATTTTTAAGAAGAGTCTAAGTACAATAGGTATTATTTGGTAAAACTCACCAGCAAGATTTCTGAGCCTGGTCTTTTCTTTGCGGGACATTTTCATTACAACTTTGATTCTTAAATTACAGAGCTACTTAAGTATTTCATTCACAGTGAGCTTTGGTACTTCCAAGAAATATGGGATCTTTCAAGGAAATTCCCCATTTCATCTAAATTGCTGGATTTATTGGCATTAAGGACATATTTCCTTATCAGTCCCTCTGTATTTCTGCAGAAACTGAAATGATATCCTTTTTCACCTCTACAATGGGTAATCTGTGTCTTTCTTTCCTCACCACTCTGACTATATGTTTATTAATTTTATTGATCTTCACAAAAATCCAGCTTTTAATTTTATCAGTTTTCTCTATTTTTCTGTTATCTATTTCACTGATTTCTGCTCTTTATTATTTCAGTTCTTCAGCTTACTATAGATTTAATCCACTCTTTTTCTTCTGGTTTCTTGTGGTGAAAGCTGAGGCCACTGGCTTGAAACCTTTCTTGTTTTCTAATACAAAGCATTTAATGCTATAATGGATAATTCAGCTGCATCCCACAGGACATGGTAAATCTTTCTTTTCAGTTCAAAATACTTTAATTTTCTTTGTTTTCTTCTTTGACTCGTGGGTTATTTAGAAGTATGTTGTTTCCCTTTTCAATATTTATAGATTTTCCGTCTATCTTTATATAACTGATTTCTAATTTAATTGTATAGTAAAATAACATTTTGTATGAGTTTAATCCTTTAAAATTTATTGAGATTGATTTTATGACACTAAATACAGTCTGTCTTGGTGATGTTCTGTGTATAGCTGAAAAGAAAGTGTACTCAGCTGGTGGGTGAAACACTCTGATACCTACTTTGTTGATATTAATATAGTCGTTTCAGCTTCCTTTTGATTACTGCTAATATTACTTTTTCCATCTATCTTTTTTTCCAACATATCTGTATCTTTAAAAGTGGGTTTCTTACAGACAGTATGTGGTTAGATCTTGCTTTTTTATCCAATATGATAATCGCTATCTTTTAATGGGGTGTTTAAACTATTAATCTGATTATTGACATAGCTGCATTTAAATCTACCATCTTGCTGTTTGTTCACTGTTGCTTCCATTTATTCTTTGTTCCCTTCAACCTTCCTCTGGATTGAATATTTTTAAATTCTCATTTTATTTCATATTTAGCTTAACTTTCTGAGTTGCTGCTGTCATTGCTTTGGTATTTCCTTTAGGATTTATAATACATATCTTTATCATAGTCTACTGTCACATAATATTATGCTACTTTATGTATAAAATAATAATCTATTAACGGTCCTCTGTCTTCTGACCATTGTGCTATTATTGTCTGTTTGTTACCTCTATGTATGTCAAAAATCCTACAATACACTTTTATTATTGGCTTGGATAATTAATGATCTCTTAGATTTAAAAAATGAGAAAGTTTATATCTACCACATATTTGCCATGTCTGGAGTCTTTCATTCTTTTGAATAGATCCAAATTTCCATCTCATAACTTTTTCTTCTGCATGCAGGACTTCTTTTAACGTATCTTATAGTTGAGGTCTGAAAGTGATTAATTCTTTCAGTTTTTATGTCTATAAAAGTCTTTATTTTGCCTTTATTTTTGAAAAAAAAAATTTCACCAGGTATAAAATTCTAGGTTGACAAATTTTTCTTTCAGTACTGTGAAGGTGGTGTTCCACTGTGTTCTGGCTTACATTCTACCTAAAAAACCAAAATTTGCTGTTGTTTTTTTTTTTAAATGGAGTCTCACTCTATCACCCAGGCTGGAGTGCAGCGGCACAATCTCAGTTCATTGCGAGCTCCACCTCCCAGGTTACGACATTCTCCTGCCTCAGCCTCCCAAGTAGCTGGGGCTACAGGGGTCCGCCACCACACCCGGCTAATTTTTTGTATTTTTCAGTACAGACAGAGTTTCACCGTGTTACCCAGGATGGTCTCAATCTCCCGACCTCGTGATCCGCCCGCCTTGGCCTCCCAAAGTGCTGGGATTACAGGTGGGGGCCACTGCGCCTGGCCTCTGCTGTCATTTTTATCTTTTTGCTCCCCTGTATTTAATTTAGCTTTTAAAGTTCCTCTAATTGTTCCTACGATTTTCTCTATTACTAGTTTCCAAGAATTGAAAATTGTGCTTTTATGTAGTTTGTTTTGTGTTTCTTCTGCCTACAGTTCATTGAACTCTTAGAATCTCTGAGTATATAGTTTTCATCAACTTTGAAACTTTTGGTCACTGCTTCTTCAAACATACTTTCTCTCCACTCTCCTCCTAGGATTCAAAATACACATATTAGTCTGCTTGAAGTCGTACCACAGTTCACTAACGATCTGTTCTTTTTTCCTCCATTCTTTCACATCAAGTAGTTTCTACTGCTATTTCCTCAAGCTTATTAATCCTTTGGTAGTACTATTCATAGTATTTTTCACCTTATTTTATTTTTCATCTGTAAAAAATCCACTTGTGTGATTTTTGCCTTCCATGTCTTTTTTCAACATGTTCATGCTTTCATCTACTTTCTTAAGCATATGGAGTCCATTTAATAATACTTGTTTTAATATCCTTGAGGTCAATTGTATCATCTTTGTCATTTCTGTTTCTATTTTCATTTTCTTCTCATTATGGGTCATATATTCTGGTTTTTTGCATACTTCATATATCTCTATTTGGATGCTAGACATTGTACAATTTATATTGGGCTACTATTCATATTCTTCTAAATGTTTTTGGGTGTTTTTCCTAGGATGTAGTTATGTACTTAAAAACAGTTTAGTCCTTCCAGTCCTTTCAAAGTTTGCATTAAAGATTTGTTAGGATGAACTAAGCCAGCCTTTATTAGTATAGGGCTAGTTTAGTTCTACCACTGAAACAACAGCTTTCTGAATACCCTTTCTCATACCCTGTATATCACAAAGTTTCTCTATTCTGTTGGGAATGTGAACTATTCCCAGTACTGTTTGTGCTACAGAGATGGTTCTACTTTTCCTTTTTGGTGGATCTCATCCAAGCCTTATACCCATGCAATAGTCAGTATTCAACTGAACACTCAGGACACGGGTCCTCTTGTAGACTTCTATAACTCTCTTTCTAAGCTCTTTGCTCTCTAATTCCTTACCTTCTAAGCTGCAGATGTCTTAGTTTCCCCAATTTCCCAACTCTGACTTTTCAACTTAGGGAGACTTCTCAGCTTCCACCTAGGTTCCCTCTTCATGTTCTAAGAACTGGAAAATCTCTTCAGGCCATTAGCTGAAGCAATGGAGGGGTTTACCTTCTTTGTTTCTCCTCTCTAAATAATCCTTTTCTGCATGACCTGCTGTCTAACTGCTGAAAACTGTTGTTTCATATATCCTGCCCAGTTTCTTTGTTTAAAGCAAGAAGGTAAACTAGTCCCTGTGACTCCATAATGGCTCAAGCCAAGATCACTATTTAAAATAATAAGCAAAACCAAAATATTCAATTTTTAAAATCTGCTTTCATCTATGGACCACAATTACAGATCACAACTACACAGAAATGTAGGAACTCTTTATTCAAAACATGCTTGTTTAATTTGAAGATTCTGACTAGTGAGCAGCAAAAAGTATACAGTCATAAAAACAAAGGGAATTCCCTTTCAGTCATGCCTACAAAGATAATGTACAAACATGTGCAAAGTATTCAAATGTTGCTATAATTACTCAGTGTGCTCTGATGTTTCAGTAACTGAACATATCAATATGATTACTATTAAGATTATGATGTATTTTATCTTAACCACTTATACATTTCCTAGATATAGCTGTATTCACTGAATTGGAAACCATGAACACTCTTGATGTCTAAATTATGGCCACCAGACATGGCACTGAAATAAGTTATAGTTCCATAGAAAAATACCTTATTCTAAATTTGATTCAGAAATATACAGATCAGTAGGGAGGAGGTACACTGACCAAAGTTAGGATAATGTGAAAAGCAACTATAACTTCAGTGGACTGAAGTACATCAAATATGTTTAAGTTGTTGAGCACATAGTGAAACTAAAAGTAAGAATAAATTGGTTATCATGGAAACTATTATAGAACAACCCCTTAAGATGGATATTAAAATAAAGGGAAAGAATCACATATTTACCCTGTCTTTGCTATATGAACTATCCTATTATATAAACCAATAGCAGATAAAAGAAAGGTTCTCTTTACTGAAGCGACCTACATAATAAGTAGAGAAGGAAAGACAGAATTCGAAAGTCTCCTATTTTGCAACTACTATACAGTAACAGATCTCGGCCTTAACCACCACTGGCTTCCAACATCTGAAACAGACACTAAAGTTCCACCAGCTAAATGAGTATCAGTATCATCTATGAAGTAGTCTTGCCAAAAAAGAAAAATAAACTTGCATTTGATCAAGCCTCAGTAAATTATCCAATTTATAGGAAATCTGAGGGCAAAAAAAAAAAAAAAGAAAAAAATGTCAAAGACAATGAGGATGCAGCCAGAAAAAGCCAGCATCTGGAAGATTCTATCTTCAATAAATAAATGCCAAAAAAGGAGAGGTAAGGTAAGGAAGGGAAGTGAGGAGCAAGAGGAGAGAAAAGACATATCTATCAATCACAATCCTTACTGGTTCTTAAAGTAAGCGAATTATAAATGTCTATAGTATACTATCATTCGTACAAAAGAAAAAATAGAATATATTTATGAATTTGCTTGTAAATGCACACAGTCTCTCTGGAAAAGCATGAGAGAAACTGGTAACACGGTACCTATATGGAAACTAGATAACCAAATGGCAAGTGGGAAAAAGATTTTTGTATCTTTTGAATTGTGTGAACATATTATCTATTGTAAAAAATAAATTGTGTGCTATTGCAATTACAAAGCTTGCCTAAACTAAAATAACCAATTAAGTTTTTAGAGAAACTGCTTTATATTAGAGAAATGACCATAGCTTTTACTAGCAAAAATAGTATTACCTCATCATATGTGTATCTGTAGTCAGCTTTCTTTGATTTGAGGTCCCATAAAACTACTGTTCCAGATTCAAAGCCAATCAAAAGCTGTGATAAAAGAAAAAGGCATATTACCTAGGAATGATATCAATTATAAAACATTTATTTGCTGACAATGAAAATAACTACAATCATTCACATGCGTTGAGTATAAATGTATGATATAAACAAATATCTGTACTGCTAATTAGTAATCACACAAATGACAAATGAGAACACTGCATATTTATATGTCTTTGATGATTAGGGACTCAACATACAACTGACTTTTGAAAACAAAGTACCATTTTGAAGTCTTTTCAAAACTTTTGTATGTATTTTCAAGTTTACAAACTTTTCAAATTCTACACACTATGAGGCAATCTCATCTATTCCATCTATATATCGATTAGTTTCAAATCATATCCAGCTTACATCCCTCTGGTGAGATTCAGACACATAATTCCAATGGCCACATCTCCACTTATCTACATAAAAGCCTCAAAGTAAATGCGCCCCAAACAGAATTAATTATATTCTTCTCTACTCTGCTTCTCTGGAATTCCCTGTTGCAGTGTCTCTCACCATTCCTTATCATGTCTATTCAGTGGCACTGGCTAGAAACCTAGAGGTCATTCATAACTCTGGTCTCTCCTCCAACAGGTAAAATCACCATGTAAATTTAAATTACATTCTATTATCTAATTTACTTCTCTTCATTTCTAGTGCCTCTTCCCTGGTTCAAGACACAAAGATTCCTTTTCGGGTATCCTTGACTCCACTCTTGCTCCTATTTTAATCCATTTCATATTGTAGCTAGAGTAACGGTTCTAGAATACAAACCTAATGGGATAATGTATGCTTCTGTTTAAAACTTTTAAATGCCACACCATTATTTTTAGGATAAACTGCAAATTCAGTAATATGATCTACAAGATCCAGCATGGCTTAACCTCTGTTTACCTCTCCAGTTCCATCCCTTACCACACCACGGCCACTCAATACATTATAGTATATTCTTAAGTTCATACTCTCTTTTACCTTTGAGCCTTTGTACATGCTGCCTCACTACCTGGGCCACTCCATTTGAATGTCATCCGTTTTGCCTGACTAGTCCTACTCATCTTTCAGGTGTTACTTTAGTGATCATCTCCTCTGGGAAGCCTTCCATGACCTACCAAATGTAAGTCAATACCCTTTCTATGTGCTCCAATAACACTTATCTTTTTTAAATCTGAAGGATCACCACACAATAATGGACTTTTCCTTATCTGAATTATTGTGCAGTCTGTAAAACTGGTGTATCTGGGCAAAGATTAGTTTTTATCTTGTTTACTGCAATACCTCTAACACAACACATAGGGCCAGATATGTTACAAATACTTATTATGAATGCATCTATTTCAGAATGGAATGCATATTCCTGCCTCACAAACAATGTACACTGCCCATAGAACCTGTGCTGCCCCCAGACCCCACCTCAGTTTTTTCCAAATCTCAGTATGAGATTTCCTCTGCTTAAAACCTCCTCCCCTTTCATTCAACAAGCAATCCTCTACTAATACTTTAAGTCTAAATTCAGTGTTGCTTCCTGGTTAAGTCTACCCAGTTCCTGTAGAGAAATTAAGATGCTCCTTTTCTTAACCTAGTACCATGCATTTTCATCTATATGTCTCTAATATCTAATACACTTCCTAAGACATAGTAGACACACAATAAATATTTGTTTAATAATTAGAAAAATGATTAGTCTATATCTGTTTGGGTAATCTGGGGATATAAACAAAATTTGGGCAGAACCAGTAATTTTAATAAGACAAATTTAGAAGATTTCAGAGTAGAGGGGCAGCTGGAAGGGCTAGCTATCAAAACTAACAAAATAAGTTTTCCTACTTTAGTACAGAATACAGTCAATTTTTCTGATCTTATCTCTTCTTTCCTAGGTAATCTGAGATACACCTAGGCAATCTGAGATACACCTTTTGGAAAAAAAATGGTGTTTGTTTCCTTTTTCTTTTCCCACTCTTTTCAAATATCTTGGACATGTGATACAGCATTTGAGAAAAGATAAACTTCAGGAATAAGGAAAGAGAAGAAAAGAATAAAATGTAAGGGTTGATGTAAACAGCACTGCACTGCTTAGGACCTTATAAGTAACCTGAGTTCTAGTATTAAATCTGCCACTTAATAGCCATATAACTTTAGGGAAATAATTTTATCTATCCAGACCTTAATAACTTAAGAGGGTTAAACTTTAACCTCTCTAGCCAGCTCTAGTATTCTAAGGATATTAGAAATATATGACAACAGGTTAGAGTTTTATGCCCATAATCTTCTAGCTTTTCAATTCCTTTCTCTACAAAAGCAAGATAATAATAAATATTTAAAAATAGAAAACTAAAGATAGAGCACTTAATTAAAATTGGAAAATTCTTCAATGCTTATTCCTACTGGAATCTTTTATAACCCAGAAATGTTAATGAGCTTATATACTAGTGAGTAATTCCTGTCTAATTTTTCTCTTTGAAAAAGCATTAGTGTGTATGTGGAATATGAATACATTTCTCTACAACATATATAACCAATCAATATCTAGAAAGAAAGCTTAGCATAACAGAGAGTACTCCTGGGCTGAAATTAAAGAAACTGGTCTTCAAATCTCAGATCCGCCAAAGTCTAGCTCTGGAGCTATGGAACACATAATGTCACCAAGTCTCTGCTTTATCATTTGTAAAGTAAGGGAAATTTCTAATTTACAATTTGTTGAAAAAATAAAATGAAATAGTGTATATAAAGTGGCCTGCACAGTGCCTGACACATAGAATTAAATAAATGGTGGCTATTCCTATTGTAAGTCTAACCTATCTAATGTCTAACCTTCCTTGGCCAAGACCTTCACTTAATGTGGCAGTATCCACCTGTAAAGTTAGCACTGAAGGAACCTGCCCTATCACCTTACATCATTGTTCAATGACAAATGTCTAGGAGTTCTTTGCAAACAGGAAAGAGTCTACAAGAAATCAAAGTTTAGATAATACAGTTTATTCTAGCATCCTAATATTTTTAAAATTTTACATATATATATAACTTATTTACTCCATCCTCATTATTTATAGAATGAATTATATATATAATTCATATAATTGTATATTGAGTAGTTGGTATTTTTATTGTAAGTTAGTTGCTAGGGAAAATAGAAACCTGTATAAATATTACCTTTGTGCTCAAGGAGACTTTCAAATTCAGGGGAGCTAAGATATGCACATATTTCTAATAAAAGCATTACGTCATAAATAACACAAAATTTCATAACTAAAGTACTAATAAATGTGAAAGAAAGAAAAAGCATTTTCTGTCAGGATTATCAGGGGAGAAATTATAAAAGAAAAATATTTAATCTGGGCCTTAAAGTATGGGTAGGAATTCAGCAGAGAGATGGAAAGAGAATTCCAAACAGAAGGACTCACATAAACAAAGGTATGGAAACATTAAAGAGCAGTTCATAACTGAAAATATAACTATTTGCTTCAGCACAACATTCAGGTAAAGACATCCTGAAAAATAAGGAAATGCAGGGCTATATTTCACGAAACACTGATTTTACTTGTTAGATACTACAGACCCACTGAAAGTTCTGAAACAGTAGAACATTAAGATTAAAATGGCACTCTAAGCCAGGCACAGTGGCTTCTGCTTGTAATCCCAGCAGTTTGGGAGGTCAAGGCAGGAGGATCACTTGAGCCCACGTGTTCAAGACCGCCTTGGGCAACATAGTAAAACTTTTAGGAAATGGAAAAAAAAAAAAAAAAAAAGAAAGCAAAGGAAAAGCAAAAGACACAGGAAGAATTACAATGACTTGATGTCCAATTCAAGGAGGAAAGGAAGTTTTGAATTTTCCTACCACGCCTCCCATTCAAAAGCTTGGCTTTTAAATAAGTATCTTGTATAAAAAGAAAATTAAGTAAGGATCTAAGTTACTTCATACTTGCTTTATGTAAAGTTTCTTTCAAAGCATACAATGCTATAATTATGACCTAACTCCAAACAGTCTAATTATCCTTTTGTTTACCCAATGGCAAACTAAGAGAACAGTGTTAAACAGTATATCAGCTCAACCTCTCTCACAATTGAGGAAATGAAAAACCTGATTAAACTCCTGCACAAAATTCAGAAGTTTCACTTCACTGATTTCTGATAGCAATAAACTTCCTGGTATTTACTTAGCTTAAGATCATAAAATTATATAGGTAGAAAAATATCATTATTAAATAGAACTACCTGAAAGACTGGTTTGAAATAGAAAATAAATATTCATCCAAAAATATTTATTATTTTAAATGACTTAAATAACCTAAATTAACAATAGCTAGATACTGATTATATGAAACTGGTTTCAGAGTATTAAAAATTAAATAACATTAAAAAAACTCTACATTATTAATTGGAACTATTTATGACAAAAAAATTTTAGGGGGGATGAGATATCAAGACAACTATAACATAAGGCAATCTGTGATTAGTGCTACAAAAATTGTATAACCAAAGTGTTCAAAAGAATCCAAAACCAAAAGAAAACTTTTTATCAGGATTAACAGAAAATCAGGGAAAACAGTCTGAAGAAGCCAAATATAAACAAATAACCTGTAATTATAAGCATTAAGTTTGACTTATGTTTTAAGGTTTTTTTGTCCTTTAAAATTGTAAATGATTCTAATTCTTTCATTTGTTCTTCATTACTAATAAGCATTAAATGTTTATGATATGCAACCTTCAATGGCAATCTCAATTTGTAACAAATGTGATCCTGAAATAGTATGCTTATTGAAAAATACAAAAATTTGTGCATTTAAATAATACATAATTTTTTACAAAAAATTCTACCTTTCCCTCGTCCATTGGATTATCACTTATATGGACCACAGGTCCTGGATGAGATTTAGATGACCTAAAAAAGAAAAAGTTAGTAAGATTTTCCCTTCAATTAAAAACTTTAATATGGCTACATATTTCATTCCAATAAAAATAAATAGAAAATAAGTTATATTTACAAGGAAAGAAAGGATTTCAACAAGTGATAAGTAATAGGCATATAGTTCTTAATATGGATCAAAACAGGGATCAGGGAAGAAGTAGTGACTCATATAAATAAGCAAAATTCACAACTAAGTACACTTCCTGCATAGGAAAGAATCTTCAATTTAGTCAATGATTTGAGTACAGGAAATTTATTGTCAAGGTAGAATTCTCAAAATTACTATTTTTGAATAATGCAGCACCTATTTTATTTTACTCAATTCTAGCCTCCAATTTAGGCATCCCATTTAGTTCCAATAGAAATAGAAAAACATTCTATTAAAAAAAAAAAAAAAGTAATGCCACCTCCATCTGCTCAGAGAAAAAGAAGTTCTACAAATAAGAACATGGTTGAACTGATGCCTATAGAGTAAAAATAAGCATACCTCTAATTCAGAAACTCCCTAGTTTGACAGATCACTCCATTTCATGAGAGCCATCTGTCAAACTATACAGATACCTGCACTAGGCCTATCCACTAGATGGCATGATCAATTCAAAGAACAGACCATGAAAACCCACACTACCAAAGGACTGATATGTGAAAATAACATTCTTGCTACAGGAAGAAAAATCAGGATTAATACACTATTACAGCTATGCTAACACATGACTTACGAGCTATGTCATAGAATTATTCTTATCTCAAAAAGATGTAAATACTGTGGAATGCAACAATACAAGACTATTTGCTTAAAAACAAAAAGAAACATTGAAAAGGGTCTTGCCAATATCCTTAAACTTTGATGTTGATATCCCAGAAATATAAGAAAAAAACTTGTAGAAAGACACAAGATACAAAAAATTTAAGACTGAAGGGTTAGCACTAAAGATCCTTAGGGCCCTATAGTTTAACCTAGTTTTTGTTACCAATATTAGTAAATGAAAACAAGTATCATTTATCAAATTTATTAAAAATTAAGTAAAAATTTAACAAAATTAAGTAAAATCAAACAAAATTAATTTCTACTATATTAACTTTAGCAAACATTTGATGATTTTAAAACGTATCAAGCAGTAGTTTAAACCGGTGTTTTCCAAACATTGGTGGCAACTCATTTGTGGGTCATGACCATCATTTGAAAGAAAAATCATTAGAAGACAAAAGAACAGAAAAAATTAGAGTGATTTTCATTAATAGGAATGACTGTTTATATTTAGTGTTACAGTGTACACAAATGTAAATATATGCATATGTAATGTGCATGTATCTCTATATACATATGCATAATTTAAATTTACAAATTGCCACATCAAAAGAATACTCACAAAAAACTAATAAATCTGTACTTAATATTAAGAACATCTGTCACATATTTAATTCCATACAGATTTACTGATTGGCTATGATACAATGCTATTGTCATACATAGAACTGATGCTTTCGGATACAAAATATTCGCTCAAACTCACAGTTCAATGGCTTTATTCCACATAATGACGTAGCCTGAGAGTGTGAAGGACTCCACATTGACAATATGTATATTACCTCGTTCAGTGCCCACATAGAGCCACTTACTCTGGAAAGGCAGATGGCAAAATGTAACCCTGCAAGAGAAAAATATATTCAAAAAAGAAATTTCAAAAATGGTAAATTTTACTGATTGCATTAGAGTGTTGATTATGATATATAATTCAGGAAGAGCAAAACTGGTATATAACCATCAGATGTATCTATTCATTGTGACTAATATTTAATTACGCTAATTCAGCTTATACATCAAACATAAGGCCCCACAGTAAATAAACAGCATGGCATGATAGAAGGTGAGTTTTGAAGTTAGAATGTATTTCAAAGCTGGCTGTCCTCCACTAACTGTGTAACCCTGGGCATACCACAAATTTAACCTTTAGACCATAAGCTATGATTTCAACATCCACATTACCCTTGAGTACTACTGTGTTTCTCAGGCGTTACTAAGCACACTCATCCATCTCAGTACCTGTGCTTACTACTCCTTCCAGGCAAGATGCACCTCCCTGATTCTTTCCTTCTCTTCAAAGATTCAATTCAAATACCACTTGCATTTAAACTGATGAGATACTTTTATATCTCTATCTGGCTTGCCTTATATGATTGTCAAGGTCCATCTTTCTCATTAATTTGTGGGCCTCTTGAAGGACAGAGATCCCCTGTACTCAGCCTTAGACAATGTTTCTGAAATATATTTGAGCTATTTCTTCCTATGTTCTGATGATATGGCAGGCCTTCATTAACAAATTACAATAATTTGCATGCATTTGCTAAACTTTATCATTCTGACAACTGCAGATCCCCCCATTTCGAATCTTAGAATAGACTTTACAATTTAAAGGAATAGCACTTAAAACAACACAAATGATAATAATGACTGCCAGATTGCCAATACTAACACTAGGCACTCGGCAAAGCATACAGACTATTTTCTATTTCCATTAACACACAATTTTATTACAGAGAATTTTGAAGACAATAACACTTATCAAATAAATATACACGCAACTCATTCTCATTCTTTCTTAGAGGTAACGTTCAGTTAGATAATTACTTAAGCTTCATCTACTTGTAATTTCTGTTGAGTGTTTTATAACGTTCTCTTTCTAAAGAATTCATGTAAATTTAACCAAGTATAGACATGTCTAGTGAATAAACAAAATCATTTGATAGTACTTTGTTACTTCACAGGGCTCACTTTCTCAATATTAACTACCGTCCTAAGACTTTTTTTCTCAGTCAACTATAAAACTAACTTACATTACTGAGATATTTTAAGCATCATTATGTTTTCCAGAACTGAGAAGAACAAAATATTTAGTATTTAATATGTTAACAAGAAACTTAAACATTCACTTAACTAGTTTGGCACCAATACTTTAATAAGATCTCTAGAATGACTCATTTTAAAGAAAAATATATAAATCATGGGAGTATTTTTGTACAAAGCACCACCAAACTTAAAAATTACTCTGCTCTATAACTACCATCATCATTTAAGTAAAATAAGAAGAAAAATTTTATGTTTTTTAAATCACAATGAACTCAAGAATTTCTTAACTGGCAAACTGTCATGGCTCTGAACATGTAGGAACAGGAAGAGTGAAAAAACTAAACTTCCAGTTGCAACGAAACAATATAATACCATGCCAGTGATATTAGAATCTTTACCTTATGGAGGGTTTAAATGACAAATTAAAGAGTATGAAAGATTTTATATAATTATAAATTATATTGATTACTTAAAAGGAGCAATGTGTTAGAGCACTTAAAACTATGTGTTATGTGTGTGCATGTTTGTACACAGAGACAGACAGCTATTGTTATTTAATAGTTTTAAGAAAGTTATCCACAATAGAAGTTTTTTTTTTTTTTAGGGAAACGTGTGAGTCACATGCAATAGAAATCTAACATTTTTTAGTAAAAGTAAACAATGAAACAAATGGCATTGAAGAGCTTTGGGACAAACAGATTTCAAATGTAGAAGATTTCAGATTACATCCCCCTCCCACACTGACTCTAGGATTGATCGTGTGGCTTGCATTGGCCAATGAATTATTAGCAGTTGTGCCACAGGCACAGTTTGAAAAGTACTTGCAAGGAAGAGGGGCTTGGTAACTTTTTTAATGCTTTCAGAACCCAAGTGCCATGTGATAAAGCCCAGACTAGCCTGTTGGAGACCTTGGCCTGGCCCACAGCCAGAACCAACCACCAGACATACAAGTAAGGCAAGCTAGATCATCCGACCTAGTCGTGCAGCTGGATGACTCCAGTTGCGTAAGTGACTCCAGGGGAAGACCACTCCTGCTGAGCCAGACCCTGGTTGCTGACCCACAGAACTATGAGCAAACAAAGTGGCTGTTATTTTAGCCTCTAAGTTTGGGGATGTTCTCTTATGCAGAAATAGAAAATTGGCCTATTACTAACAAAATAAACTCAACTAAAGTAAAGAAAAGCTATAAAAACATACAGGAAAACAAATTCTTATAGTTCTAGAGTTAAGAGGACCCCAGAAAAACTTTTCAGGAATGCAAACAGTGTACGTTTTATGAAGCTGAAATACTGCCTTGGATCAAAATCAACTCTTCACTTTTCTCAAAGATTAATTTTTATGGTGATATAGATCATTAATGATAATAAACAAATAACAATGACTCATATTTTTACTTGTATCTTTTACTAATATCAGGAGACCAAGTTAAGGCTTTTAGTGCTGGTGTCTATTAGTAAAACATAAAGTTATACTGAAAATAGTAACATTTAACAATATATACAGTTGAAATCCACATGAAAATCATTAAAACTGAGGAAACACCAATTAGGTTATTTATTTTAATATTATAAGAAACAGCATATTAAATTGAGACTGAAAAGTTACCTTAAAATGGGTAAGCTGAACCAAGAGAAAAGAAAATGATTGAAACAATGTAACAGAAACATACCGATAATCAAGTTGAATTCCCTCAGTATGCCACTAAATACAACTTGTAGTCTAAATCCCTATACTGCACTTGACTTAAATATATCTTAAACATAGTGTTACTGGGAACATGATAGTTCTGTATTTGCTTAAAGAATTTAAAATATGTATAAATGTTAAGTACTAGGGAGTAACACATACATCCTATTTGCTATAAAATTTAGCCGTGGCAGGTGCCTGTCAAATATTATGCAGCCAAGCACCACTGGAAGATTTTATTATTACCAATTTTGACAGAAGAATATGTACAGCTTCCTAAGTAATGCCGAAATTAACCATTAGATTAACCCAACATAATAGAAAATGGCATCACATTTATAGTCTCATCAAATATCACAATATTTTGCTGAATACTCAAAATACCCTAATGAGTATTCAGTAAGTCTTTATTAAATGAGCAAGTGAACTATAAAAATATGGGAACCTATATTAATAAAACAATCAGATATTCCCAGTGTACTCCCTCTCCATCCTCATGGCCTGAGCCTAATTTAAACCATTATCATTGATCATCAAATCCATTCTAAGCTGCCACAAGAGTTATCTTTTTGAAGCAAAGAAAGTTCACATTATCTACTTGAAAGACTCTAATAGCTTCCTCCCTTCTACCATAATGCTTCTTAAACCATATTTAGTGAAACCATATTTAGTGACATTTTGTGGTACCTACATCTGGGAAAAAAGAGTAGAGATATATAGTGTGCAGGATTTGGTCACCCGGTACTCAGCATCCATGGGCACTTCCTCCCATATGCCCTTTTGTACCGCAGATGCTGGAAAACTAAAACATACTTCACCTTACAGCTAAGGTTCTAGATGATACTACATTTCTACTAATTGGATGTGCTTGAAATTTGTAGGCAGAAATGAGGCAGAGACCGTCTTTCTGTTGCTATCTCTGCTGACAAGGATGTTTATGGAGATCTGAATGGTAGAAGACACTTAAGGAGCAGCAGCAGTGGGGACCAAACACAGTGTTTCACGTCTGCTCATGAGCTTCATGTGGTGAGAGGTGGTAATCATAAAAGCAGCCCTGTTTCCTATTCCCCGCATTGCAGCTATGGCAATATGTTCTAAAATTCAGTAAGTCTGCACCCTTGTAAATTTTATTTTAAACAGCTAGGTTGTTGTGTTAAATCCTCTTATGTGTAAAATATCTGCAGTGGTTTCTGTTCCTGCATTGAAACACAGCAAGGAAATAATCTGCAATTTATATGACAGTCTATAGTCCAAAAAATACCTGCTCATAATGTATCTTAAGACGATGTTATTCGATTATTTAAAGTTGAAAAAGGTTGAGAATCTTTCTTATAATTGTACAGAATCATAAGTGGGCACAGTGGCTCACACCTGCAATTCCAGCACTGTGGGAGGCCAAGGCTGGAAGATCATTTGAGCTTAGGAGTTCAAGATGAGCCCGGGCAATACAGTGAGAACTTGTCTCTACAAGAAATGTATAGCCTGATTTGGAGATTTGCGCCTGTAGTCCCAGCTACTCAGGAGGCTGAGGCAGGAGGATTGCTTGAGCCTGGGAAATTGAAGCTGTAGTGAGCCATGACTGCACCACCTCTCCGTCCTTTAAAAAAAACAAAACAAAACAAAACAAAACAAAACAAAACACCCTTTCATGAAGTAGACCTTTCTTGCCTTTCTGCTCTTGACTACCCACCTAGCAATGTCTAACTACAGTTCCTTAAATATGGGAGATTGCTTCATAACTTTGTGACTTTGAACATAAGGTTAAGTTCCTTTGCTCTTTGTCATCTGGGAATTTCCTAGTAATCCTGAAAATCTGTTCATATTGGCTCTTTTGTAACCTTTTACCTAAAATTCACAACAGGATGATGCATCTTTCTTCCAGTTACCCTTTAACATTTCACATAGAAAATTTCATTACATTCATATTATGCTCACCACTGCATTGGAATCTTCCATTTCATCTCCCTTAGTTAAAACAACTTCCATGTCTCTCCACAATTTATCACAGTATTTGCAATGGCCAGAAACTTAAACAGGAAATAGGAAAGAAGCAGATATTATTTGGTAATTTTTTCTTTTTTTCTTTTTGAGATGGAGTCTCACTCTGTTGCCCAGGCTGGAGTGCAGTGGCGCGATTTCGACTCACTGCAAGCTCTGCCTCCCAGTTCACACCATTCTCCTGCCTCAGCCTCCCGAGTAACTGGGACTACAAGTGCCCGCCACTACACCCAGCTAATTTTTTGTATTTTTTAGTAGAGACGGTGTTTCACTGTGTTAACTAGGATGGTCTTGATCTCCTGACCTCGTGATCCGCCCGCCTTGGCCTCCCAGAGCGCTGGGATTATAGGCGTAAGCCACTGCACCCAGCCTGGTAATTTTCTGAATTGTACCTTATACTCTCCTGCTATGAAATAAAAATTTAAATACGCATTAATAAATGTATATTTTTAAAAAACATTTTAAAAAGTTTATTAAAATGTTTTTTCAAATATATTTTTAAAAACAGCAGTCAAGAGAAAGCAATTTATAAATCTCTTCCTAGGATTTATCTGTAGTCCCATATATCTTTTCTGAGACATTGTCATAGCTACTTTATAAAAATACTGATATCTATGTTATCCAGAAGTATAATATTAATGTTTCACAATATAAGCTTTAGAGATCTTTGAATGTTGTTTTACATTTGTACTGATTTACTATATTCCTTATTAGTTATATCTGAATTTTTATAAAATAATTTAAAACTTCTAGAAATATATCCAAATAAATCACAATATTAACATTTCTTGTGAAATGAGGCCTTAGCATAACAATATTAATAACTATCAAAATAACTATCAACTTAATATGAAGTGAAACAGTGAATATCAAACAGGAAAATCGTATGTATCAACTAAAGAAATAATAACAAATGAAATAACTGTTCCCTGCTGTATAAGCGATTTCTTAAAGATCTGTTTGTAATTATCTTGGGGAATGTAAGATGCCAGGGCATTTTTATATAACAAATGCTAGGAAAAACTGAAGTAAACTGGTATTCATCAGTGCACTGTTAAACTGCTCTTTTCAACGAAAAAAATCGCATTATCTTTCTTTTTTCACTTTCATATGAAATTATCCCTCGATTGTACTTTACTAGATAGGAGTACTCAAAATGTCTTACAATCTATGGCTTATGTTTTATTATTTAAAGTTTCTCTCTCCACACACATACATATATACACACATTACCCTGTTTGTACATATATGTAAACTTAATATCTTAAATAATTTTTGTCTTATTTTATTGTTTGCCTCTCTCCCTCCCCCAAAATTTACTCTCTCCATAAGTTTTATTAACAACCTGGACATACATTTCCACATTTTCATTTTCATAAAAAACACAAACATGATGAGAAATTTTGAGTGGGAAGAAAGCTATTTTTATAAAGGAAGATGCATAAATTTTTCTGAATCTTGTGATCCTCCAGCGTTGGCCTCCCACAGTGCTGGGATTGCAGGTGTGAGCCACTGTTATGTTTTATCTTGTTCTTGTTCTTATCCATCAGTACCTGGTAGGTGAGGTTCATCTTCTAACTGTTGTAAGCATACTGCACAGAAGTTTCATATTTTAATACAAAAATTACATCTCCCTCATTACATAGCTCATGCTTTGCATATACTGCTAAGCACTCCTTGCCAAGGTCTTACACATACTCCTTACATCATTTTCTTCTATGTTTTAATTTCAGCTTTTCTGTAGATGATTCAGTTAAGTCTTTAACTGGCCTGGAATTTATTTAAATTATGAGGTGGAGGACACTTTTCCCCATTTAGCTAAGAATTGTCACAGTGTCTTTTATTTACTGTATCCTTTCCTTGTCTGCAATCCACTTCTATCATATATTAAATGTGTCCTCTCTTGATATACACGTTCCTGAACAATGTATACTGTGTTTTGGCCTATTTGCCTTCCACTTGTAATTAGTAAATTATTTTAATTTCTAGAGCTCTATAAAACTTTGCGATATCAAATAAAGTAAGTCCCACCATCCCTTCTTTTTCAAAATTGCTTGACTATTCTGGGTCTTTTTTTTTTCCATATGAATTTTAAAATCAGTTTATTAAATCCCATCAACAATTTAAAAATTTTGATTGGAACACTACTAAATACTAAAAATGATAAATGTATAATTTGGACAGAAGTGATCATTTAAAATTTGATTATTCCTTCTTATGAACTCATTCATCTATATTAGGTATTTTCCTAATGCTATTTGATTTTATTTTTCAAAATAATTTTAATATTTTCACCATATAGACATTATACATTTTTTGTATAGTCTGTACATTTTTTTCTATTTCCTTCCATTTACTTTCAGGCTTTGTATAATTATGCTTTAAGTATATCTATTATAAGCAGTTTAACAGCTATATTTTGTGGAGTATCTTTTAAGTCCAATCTGCAAATCTCAAAATTTTAAACAAATTTCATACATTTGCAATGATTTTGATTAAGTTAACCTTTCTTTCATCTTGTTTAACTGTCCTTTTTATTTCTGTCATTTTATGTCTTTTTCTGACCATTGCTGATTTATTTTCTTTTTTTTTTTTTCGTCCTCTAATGCTCCTAATATTTTCAATCTTTTTAATGGTTACCCTTACACTTTTAAGACACATGTTTAACTTTATAGCCAATAATGTCTAAAAGGATGAGGAGGAAAGGGAGTGTCAGGTAAGTGCATTATTTTTTTAGTTCTATCAGAGATGATAATGTCATCAGAATATAATTTACAAATGTGTTTTTAAACCTAACAATTATGCCAGGAGTTACCCCTTTCAATGTAAAGATATTTTAGTTTCACGAAATTTTCTTCAGTTATGCCTTTGATCATTACTTCTCCTTCCACTGTTAGGTTTTCTCTTGCCTTCTCCCCAAAAAAATCCCCCGAAAACCCTGTAATTCTGAGGTTGAAATCTCTATCCTTTGTCCTTTGTGTCTATCACTGTCTCTCTCATTATGTTTATTATATCACTGTAAAGCGTTTATTCTTTTTTTATTTTTTATTATACTTTAAGTTCTGGGACACATGTGCAAAATGTGCAGGTTTGTTACATAGGTACACACACGCCATGGTGGTTTGCCACACCCATCAAACCATTATCTACATTAGGTATTTTTCTTAATGCTATCCTTCCCCTAGCCTCCCACCCACCGACAGGCCTCAGTGTGTGATGTTCCCTTCCCTGTGCCCATGTGTTCTCATTGTTTAACTCCCACTTATGAGTGAGAACATGCAGTGTTTGGTTTTCTGTTCCTGTGTTAGTTTGCTGAGAATGATGGCTTCCAGCTTCATCCATGTCCCTGCAAAGGACATAAACTCATCCTTTTTTATGGCTGCATCGCATTCTATGGTGTATATGTGCCACATTTTCTTTATCCAGTCTATCACTGATGGACATTTGGGTTGGTTCCAAGTCTTTATATTGTGAATAGTGCTGCAATAAACATACGTGTGCATGTGTCTTTATAGTAGAATGATTTATAATCCTTTGGGAATATACCCAGTAATAGCATTGCTGGGTCAAATGGTATTTCTGGTTGTAGATTCTTGAGGAATCCCCACACCGTTTTCCACAATGGTTGAACTAATTTACACTCCCAACAACAGCGTAAAAGCATTCCTATTTCTCCACAGTCTCACCAGCATCTGTTCTTTCCTGACTTTTTAATGGTCGCCATTCTAACTGGCATGAGATGATATCTCATTGTGGTTTTGATTTGTATTTCTCTATGACCAGTGATGATGAGCTTTTTTTCATGTTTGTTGGCCACATAAATGTCTTCTTTTGAGAAGTCTCAATTCATATCCTTCGCCCACTTTTTGATGGGGCTGTTTGCTTTTTTCTTGTAAATTTAAGTTCTTTGTAGATTCCGGATATTAGCCCTTTGTCAGATAGGTAGATTGCAAAAGTTTTCTCCCATTCTGTAGGTTGCCTGTTCACTCTGATGCTAGCTTCCTTTGCTCTGCAGAAGCTCTTTAGTGTAATTAGATCCCATTTGTCAATTTTAGCTTTTGTTGCCATTGCTTTTGGTGTTTTAGGCATGAAGTCTTTGCCCATGCCTATGTCCTGAATGGTTCTGAATAGGTTTTCTTCTAGGGTTTTTATGGTTTTAGGTCTTACATTAAAGTCTTTAATCCATCTTTACTTAATTTTTGCATAAGGTAAGGAAGGGGTCTAGTTTCAGTTTTCTGCATATGGCTATCCAGTTTTCTCAACACCATTTATTAAATAGCGAATCCTTTCCCCATTGCTTGTTTTTGTCAGGTTTGTCAAAGATTAGATAGTTGTAGATGTGTGGGGTTGCTTCTGAGGCTTCTGTTCTGTTCCATTGGTCTATATATCTGTTTTGGTACTGGTACCATGCTATTTTGGTTACTGTAGCCTTGTAGAATAGTTTGAAGTCAGGTAGCGTGATACCTCCAACTTTGTTATTTTTGCTTAGGATTGTCTTGGCTATACAGGCTTCTTGGTTCCATATAAAATGTAAAGTATTTTCTAATTCTGTGAAGAAAATCAGTGGTAGCTTGATGGGGATAGCCCTGAATCTATAAATTACTTTGGGCAGTATGGCCATTTTCACGATGTTGATTCTTCCTATCCACAAGGATGGAATGTTTTACATTTGTTTGTGTCCTCTCTTATTTCCTTGAGCAGTGGTTTGTAGTTCTCCTTGAAGAGGTCCTTCACATCTCTTGTAAGCTGTATTCCTAGGTATTTCATTCTCTTTGTAGCTACTGTGAATGGGAGTTCACTCATGATTTGGCTCTCTGTTTGTCTCTATTTGTGTAGGAATGCTTGTGATTGTTGCACAATGATTTTGTATCCTGAGACTTTGTTGAAGTTGCTTATCAGCTTAAGGAGATTTTGGGCTGCGATGATGGGGTTTTCCAAATATACAATCATGTTATCTGCAGAGACAATTTGACTTCTTCTCTTTCTATTTGAATACCCTTTATTTCTTTCTCCTGCCTGATTGCCCCGGCCAGAACTTCTAACACTATGTTGAACAGGAGTCGGGAGAGAGGGCATCCTTGTCTTGTGCCAGTTTTCAAAGGGAATGCTTTCAGCTTTTGCCCATTCAGTATGATATTGGCTGTAGGTTTGTCATAAATAGCCACTATTTTGAGATGCGTTCCATCAATACCTAGTATATTGAGAGTTTTTAGCATGAAGGATGGTGAATTTTATAAAGGGCCTTCTCTGCATCTATTGAGATAATCATGTGTTTTTTGTCATAGGTTCTGTTTATGTGATGGATTACTTTTATTGATTTGTGTATGTTGAACCAGCCTTGCATCCCAGGGATGAAGCCAATTTGATCGTGGTGGATATGCTTTTTGATGTGCTGCTGGATTCGGTTTGCCAGTATTTTATTGAGGATTTTCACATCAATGTTCATCAGGGATACTGTACTGAAACTTTTTTTGTTGTGTCTCTGCAAGGTTTTGATATCAGGGTGATGGCTGGCCTCATGAAATAAGTTAGGAAGGAGTCCCTCTTTTTCTATTGCTTGGAAAAAGCAATAGAAAAAATAGTTTTTGGAATAGTTTCAGAAGGAAAGGTACCAGCTCCTCTTTGTACCTCTGGTACGATTCGGCTGTGAATCTGTCTGGTCCTGGGCTTTTCTTTGGTTGGTAGGCTATTAATTACTGCCTCAATTTCAGAACTTGTTATTGGTCTACTTGGGGATTGGACTGCTTCCTGGTTTAGTCTTCGGAGAGTGTATGTGTCCAGGAATTTATCCATTTCTTCTAGATTTTCTACTTTATTTCCATAGAGGTGTTTATAGTATTCTCTGATAGTAGTTTATATTTCTGTGGGATCAGGGGTGATATCCCCTTTACCATTTTTTATTGTGTCCATTTGATTCTTCTCCCTTTTCTTCATTAGTGGTATATTTTGTTAATCTTTTCAAAAAACCAGCTCCTGGATTCATTGATTTTTTGAAGGCTTTTTCATGTCTCTATCTCCTTCAGTTCTACTCTGATCTTAGTTATTTCTTGTCTTCTGCTAGCTTTTGAATTTATTTGCTCTCGCTTTTCTAGTTTTTAAAAGTGTGATGTCAGGGTGTCAATTTTAGACCTTTCCTGCTTTCTCCTTTGGGCATTTAGTGCTACAAATTTCCCTCTAAACACTGATTTAGCTGTGTCCTAGAGATTCTGGTATGTTGTGTCTTTGTTCTCATTGGCTTCAAAGAACTTATTTCTGCTTTAATTTCGTTATTTACTCAGTAGTCATTCAGGAGCAGGTTGTTCAGTTTCCATGTAGTTTTGAAGTTCTGAGTGAGTTTCTTAATCCTGAGTTCTACTTTGATTGCACTGTGGTCTTGGTCTGAGAGACTGTTGTGATTTCCATTTTTTGCATTTGCTGATGAGTGTTTTACTTCCAATTATGTGGTCAATTTTACAATAAGTGAGACGTGGTGCTGAGAGGAATGGACATTCTGTTGATTTGGGGTGGAGAGTTCTGTAGATGTCTATTACATCTGCTTGATCCAGAGCTGAGTTCAAGTCCTGAATATCCTTGTTAATTTTCTGTCTAATATTGACATCGGGGTGTTAAAGTCTCCCACCGTTATTGTGTGGGAGTCTAAGTCTCTTTGCAGGTCTCTAAGAACTTGCTTTATGAATCTGGGTGCTTCTGTATTGGGTGCATATATATTTAGGATAGTTAGATATTTGCGTTGATCCCTTTACCATTACGTATGTAATGCTCTTCTTTACATTTTCTGATAGTTTTTGGCTTAAAGTCTGTTTTATAAGAGACCAGGACTGCAATCCCTGCTTTTTTTATTTTTATTCTTTTACTTTCCATTTGCTTGACAAATATTCCTCCATCCCTTTATTTTGAGCCTATGTGTATCTTTGCACGTGAAATGGGTCTCCTGTTGGGTCTTGACTCTTTATCCAATTTTCTAGTCTGTGTCTTTTAATTGGGGCATTTAGCCCATTTATATTTAAGGTTAGTATTGTTATTTGTGAATCTGATCCTGTCATTATGATGCCAGCTGGTTATTTTGCCCATTAGTTAATGCAGTTTCTTCATAGTGTTGATGGTCTTTTAATATTTATTATGTTTTTGCAGTGGCTGGTACTGGTTTCTCCTTTCCATATTTAGTGCTTCCTTCAGGAGCTCTTGTAAGGCAGGCCTGGTGGTAACAAAATCTTTCAGCATTTGCTTGTCTGTAAAGGATTTTATTTCTCTTTCACTTATGAATCTTAGTTTGGCTGGATATGAAATTCTGGGTTGAAAATTATTTTAAGAATGTTGAATATTGGCCCCCACTGTCATCTGGTTGGTAGGGTTTCTGCAGAGAGATCCACTGTTAGTATTTTGGGCTTCCCTTTGTGGGTAACCCCATCTTTCTCTCTGGTTGCCCTTAACATTTTTTCTTCATTTCAACCTTGGTGAATCTGATGATTATGTGTCTTGGGGTTGCTCTTCTCGAGGAGTATCTTTGTGGTGTTCTTTGAATTTCCTGAATTTGAATGTTGGCCTGTCTTGCTAAGTTGGGGAAGTTCTTCTGGATAATATCCTGAACAGTGTTTTTCCACGTGGTTCCAATCTCCCCATCACTTTCAGGTACACCGACCCAACACAGGTTTGGTCTTTTCACACAGTTCCACATTTCTTAGAGGCTTTGTGCATTCCTTTTCATTCTTTTTTTCTAATCTTGTTGTCATACTTTATTTCTTAAAGTTGATCTTCAATCCCTGATATCCTTTCTTCTGCTTGATCAATTTGGCTATTGATACTTGTGTATGCTTCATGATGTCTTCATGCTGTGTTTTTCAGCTTCATCAGGTCATTTATGTTCTTCTCTAAACTGGTTATTCTAGTGAGCAATTCCTCTAACCTTTTTTCAAGGTTCTTAGCTTCCCTGCATTGGGTTAGAACATGTTCCTTTAGCTTGGAGGAGTTTGTTATTATCCACCTTCTGAACCCTACTTCTGTCAATTCCTCAAACTCATTCTCCATCCAGTTTTGTTCCCTTGCTGGCGAGGAGATGTGATCCTTTGGAGAAGAGGCATTTTGGTTTTTGGAATTTTCAGCCTTTTTACGCTGGAGTTTCCTCATCTTTGTTGATTTATCTATCTTTGGTCTTTGATGTTGGTAACCTTAAGGTGAGGTTTCTGTGTGGATGCCCTTTTTCTTGATGTTGATGCTATTCCTTTCTGTTTGTTAGTTTTCCTTCTAACAGTCAGGCTGCAGGTCTGCTGGAGTTTGCTGGAGGTGCACTCCAGACCCTGTTTGACTGAGTATCACCAACAGAGGCCGTAGAACAGCAAAGATCACTGCCTGTTCCTTCCTCTGGATGCTTCGTCCCAGAAGGGGTACCCGCCAGACGCCAGCTGAAACTCTCCTGTATGAGGTGTCTCCCAGTCAGGTTACATGGGGGTCAGGGATCCATTTGAGGAGACAGTCTGTCCCTTAGCAGAACTTGAGTGCTGTGCTGGGAGATCTGATGCTCTTTTCAGAGCCGGCAGGCTTAAGTCTGCTGAAGCTGTGCCCACAGCTGCCCCTCTCCCCAGGTGTTCTGTCGCAGGGAGATGGGAGTTTTATCTATAAGACCCTGACTGGGGCTGCGGCCTTTCTTTCAGAGATGCCCTGCCCAGAGAGGAGAAATCTAGAGAGGCAGTCTGGCTAGGCTCCACGGGGGTGGGATCTGCTGAGACAGACCACCTGGCTCCCTGGCTTCAGCCCCCTGTGGAGTGAACAATTCTGTCTTGCTGGCATTCCAGGCACCACTGGGGTATTAAAAAAAAAAAAAACTCCTACAGCTAGCTCAGTATCTGCCCAAATGGCTGGCCAGTTTTGTGCTGGAAACCCAAGGCCCTGGTGGCGTAGGCACCTGAGGGAATCTCCTGGTCTGTGGGTTGTGAAGACTTTGGGAAAAACATAGTATCTGGACCGAAATGCACCATTCCTCATGGTTTCCCCTGGCTATGGCAGGGAGTTTCCCAACCCCTTCTGCTTCCTGGGTGCGGCAACGCCCCACACTGCTCCGGCTTGCTCTCTGTGGGCTTCACCCACTGCCTAACCAGTCCCAATGAGATGAGCTGGGTACCTCTGTTGGAAATGCAGAAATCACCTCCCTTCTGTGTCGATCTCACTGGGAGCTGCAGATTGGAGCTGTTCCTATTCAGTCTTCTTTTTTTTTTTTAAGACAGGATTTCACTCTTGTTGCCGAGGTTAGTGTGTAATGGCGCGATCTTGGCTCGCTGCAACCTCTGACTCCCAGGTTCAAGCGATTCTCCTAAAGCATTTATTCTTAAGCAAATAAATGAATTTTGATTTTAAACTCAAGAAGTTAAAAATAAAGTAGGGAGAATAGATATAAAAATTGATATTAATAAGTTACATATCAATTAAACAGTAGAACTATCATGATACATCCAACAATGGTATATAATTTTTCTTTGAATTTCTCTGTCCTAGAGTAACCAAAGAAACAAATTATCTGCCCCCAAACACACCCAGCATTGAGAGGTGGGATGGATATAGGTTACTGGTTACAGTTCTTCCTTGGCATCCATGGGGAATTGGTTCCAGGAGCCCCTTGAATACCAAAATCCAAAGATATTCAGTCCCTCATATAATCTACACAAATCTTCCCATATATTTAAATCATCTCCAGATTACTTATAATGCCAATACGATGTAAGTGCAATGCAAATATACTATGTTTTTTAATTTGTATTTTCCCCAAATATTTTCAAGCCATAGTCGGTTGAGTCCAGGGATATACAACCTACAGATACGAAAGGCTGACTGTATAGAAATTCTCATTGGAACTGAGAGAAAGTGGAAGGTAAAAAAGAGTTTATTAGTCCATAACAGTCTTGAAATTAGTTTTGGCAAATGGTGGATTTTTCTTAGTTAGGATTCAAGGCCAGGGAGTAATTCTCTGTGGGTCTAAGCTCTACTCTCTTAATCATTGTTCCTTTTCCATGTAAGTTACCACTTACTTGCAGCTGAGTTCTTTTATCAGCCTGCTTCTGGCTACAGCTTCCTTTTACTTTGCGCTCTCTCTGTCCCTTTCAGTCCAAGCTGGCAATGTGTCTACTGATGCAATTTTCTCAAGAAACTTACAGGTCTTAAATAAATTTTATTGGGTTTTACTCCATTAGACAAAAGTCACACTCACGAATCTTTTTTCAGAGAACCTTTTCTCTATTTTGGCTCCTGCTGAAATGCCTGTGGGATGGTACTTTTAAACTTTCTAGATTCTCTGGTTTCTTGAAAAGATCTGTGGGGTACACCATTAATCTCTTAATCTCTTAAAAGGGGCCCTTTGTGTGACTGAATGTTCTGACCTTTTGATCTTTAAGGGGTTTTTAGTAAGAAATTATACAGTCACACTCTCACATTTTTCTCTGTGCCACACTTTCGGAAACAATCTCTCTTTTGCCAGCTGCATCACAGTAGGAATTCCCCAAATTGTCAAGTCCTGGTTCCCTTAAAAGTTCTTCACTCAATTTCTCTCTCTCCTCTTGCATTTTACTATAAAGCAGAAAGAAAAAGAATCAGCTCGCACCCTCAACACTTTCCTTAGAAATCTCTTCAGCTAAATATCCAAGTTAATCACTTACATATTGTATAGGGGACAATTCTGTTCTCCCACTATACAACAAGGAACCACCTTCTCCAGCCTCTTCCTAGCAAGAGAATCAAGTACTGAGTCCTACAAACAGCTTGTTCTGGGCAATATATGCTTTTCTATTCTATTCTTCAAAATTCTTCTAGCTTC
This sequence comes from Macaca mulatta, assembly GCF_049350105.2. Classification (NCBI taxonomy): domain Eukaryota; kingdom Metazoa; phylum Chordata; class Mammalia; order Primates; family Cercopithecidae; genus Macaca; species Macaca mulatta. Next base: position 65,694,869 of record NC_133409.1, on the reverse strand, counting down.
TACTCACTGCCAAGTTCCAAAGTGACTTCCACATTTTTAGATATTTGTTACAGTAGTATTCCACTTCCAGGTACCAAACTAATACCAGGTATAATGTTTTTTACCGATTTGTAACAAAGTATCACAAATGTAATGGCTTAAAAGAATACCCATTTATTATTTCTGTAGGTTAGAGGTCCAGACACTTAATAGGTTCTCTGCTCAAGGACTTACAAGGCTAAAATCCACATTTCAGCCATGCTGCATTCCTGCATCCATTTCTGGAAATGTTGGGAAAGAATGTGCTTCCAAGCTCATTCAGGTTGCTAGCTGAATTCAGCATCTGTGGATGTGGGACTAAATCCCTGTCTCCCTGCTGTCTGTCAGCGGGTACGCTCCTAGAGGCCACTGGTATTCCTACATGGCCCCCTCCATCTTCGAGGCCGGCAAGGAAGAATTCCTGTCCACTGTATCCTTCTCACACTCTGAGCCTTTTGACAGGAAAAACCCAGTCTCTTAAGTGCTCACCTGCTTGTCAGGCCTACGGAGGATCAACTTTGTATTTTAAGGTCAACTGATTTGGGAACTGAAATACATCTGGAAAAATGTCTTCACCGAGATAAGTGTTTGATTAATTAACAAGCAGTAGGTATGTGTACATCAAGGGGTAGATACCTTGGGGCCCATCTTATAATTCTGCCTACCACAGGCATATGTTTAGGAGTAAAATTGTTGGGTCATGAAGGATGTGAATACTGCCCAAGAAACTTCTGAAATGACTACAACACTTAAAACTCACATCAGTAAGTTATAAGAAGCTCCAGTTGCATCACAATCTAACTAACATTTTAGCCATTCTAATGAGTAGTTGTCGTTTTAGTCTCCATTTTCCTGATGACTGACTTTTGTCTTCTTTAAAAAAAAAAGAAACTCAATTATTTCATCATATGTTCTCATATAAACCTCTAAAATGATATTCACTCATATTGTAATATATATTTGCATCTCTCTAATGTAAGCTATTCATGCATTAATAAATAGCTCATTCTGTTCATTGGTTCACTGGCAGAGCTAATTTTTTTTTTTTTTTTTTTTTTTTTTTTTTTTGAGATGGAGTCTCACTTTGTCGCCCAGGCTGGAGTGCAGTGGCATGATCTCACCTCACTGCAACCTCCACTTCCCGGGCTCAAGCAATTCTCCCTGCCTCAGCCTCCCAAGTAGCTAGGATTACATGTGTCCAGTACCATGCCCGGCTAATTTTTGTATATTTAGTAGAGACGGGGTCTTGCCATGTTGGCCAGGCTGGTCTTGAACTCCTGACCTCAGGTGATCTGCCCAACTTGGCCTCCCAAAGTGCTGGGATTATAGGTTTGAGCCACCGCACCCAGCCGAGCTAAGTACTCTTTTATTTGCCTTTGGTTATAAACCTTCTCCTTCCACATAATCTTTTAATGTCTTTTTATATAATCTTTTTACACCTTAAGTACCTTGTAAGGCCCTTTTGGAAAGAGAACAGTCTCTTTAAATATATCTCCCCTTTTCCTTGACAGAAGAAATTCCTTGTCAGGAAGTTGTAAAAGAGTGTTTTGCTGAGTACCAGCCCCCTAAAAATCTATCTAAGTGTAATGAAGATTTTAAATTAACTAATTGCACATGTTAAACGAGGACAAAATTAATCACAATACTGAAACAAAAGATGCAGAATTGTAGAAGAAATTCTGACAAGGAAAAGGGTAGAGGTATTCAAAGAGACTCCTTACTATGGATAATTTTATTCTAGGAAGTGATCCAATACTGCCTGAATGTCTTTCCTTTAACAGTTTCAAAGTTATCAAATCGTAACTGTCTTTCCTCTGAATATTAAGAGAATTTTTCTTTTATTTTAAAATTTTGCTTGAATACGTGATACTCTATACCGAGAATTTCCAAGATGACTCTTCATTTCCATATCACCAACCAATTCTCTTTGTAGATCAGAATTATGTCCAGAGTAGTAGATCCCACATTTTCCCAACAGAATTGGGCACCATTTCATGCCTACGTTCTACTCCTTAATTTCATCCCATCAAATCACTCTCATATCTAATGTCTGTACACTTTTCATTAAGCTGCTTTCAAAGAAAAGTATTTTGATAATATTATGTGATTACCAGAGAAACTATAATTCTAGGTCTTTGTTTCAATATTGTGATTAATTTTTTCCTTGTTTAACATGTGCAATTAGTTAATTCAAAATTGTATTAAGACCTGTATAGATACTTTGGCAGCTGGTAGTCAGCCAAACACTCTTTTACAACTGTCTAAGGTTATACCCTATTTATGTGGATACCGAGCAAATTACAAGCTTTATAAATATGCAAAGCACAGTATTGTAATAAAATAATGAAATAAGAGTGTAATGTAATAAATGAGTTTTTGTTTCTATATAAATGTATTTATGATACCGGGAAAATCTGATGCTAGGGTGGCAACTCATTGCTACCGTACATTATAAGCACAAAATCTCCTTTTGCTGTGCTGGAATCTGAACAGATTAACTTCATTTGTCATACGGTTGTGTTTTTCCATGAGAGGACTTTGAACATGAATTCTCCATTGATATTTAAGTTATAAAATCTTGATTATTAATGTATTTCATATGATAATTTTCCTTCCCTTTCATTACTTTAGAATGAAAGCATACTTATGTTATTCTCTAAACAATGATGCATCTATCATCAAATAATAAGTCATATAGAAACTGTAAATCAGAGTATCAGAATAAAGAAAAAACATATGTCTTTAGAAATATATTAACTTTAATATTAAGATTCAGCTTTTCGGGTGTTTAACATACTTACAGGGGAAAATATTCTATAAAATTTCACTAAGGGAAATTTTCTTAACCCCTGAGAATAAATATTTATGTGAAAAGGTTTTACAAACAATAAAGCATTATATTAAATCAAGATGTATAAATATTAGACGATAATACTAGGTTCTAAATAGGAAAGTCCACATATAATTTAGTTTTCAGTCTTAAAATGTTTCACATATCGTTAGTTATAAACTTATGCAAAAACTTAACATGGTTGAGAATACTGGTCATACTAACTCATGGTGATGAAAAAAGACTAGAAGATAGTTGTAGCTGCTTATCAACCCAAGACTTGCTCCTATTTAAACTTCTTTAAAGGAAAAAACAAGATATAAGCTAAATGGAGCATATTCTGTTTTACTTATCAAATTCTCAGTTTCTATGGGAGCAAAGAACCCCTCTTCTACATGTATAAACCCAATGGCACATATTAACGAGGCTCACCAATATCAAGGAAAAGAAACAAAGGTGATATGTGTTTCCCAGAGCTGCCAAAACAAATCACCACAGCATGGGTGGCTTAAAACAACAGAAACTTATTATCTCACAGTTATGGAGGCAAGAAGTCTGAGATCAAGGTGTCAGCAAGGTGCTGCCCTCTCTGAGGGCTCTAGGGGAGAATCTGTTACATGCTTCTCCCCTAGTTGCTGGTATTGGCAGCTATCCTTTGCATTCCTTGGCTTACAGTTGCATCACTCAGCTTCTACCTCCTCCATCACGTGGTATTCTCTGAGTTTCTGTGTCTGTGTCTCTTCACCTCTGCTTATGTGGACACCAGATTAGTCTTCACCTTCACCTTCATAATCTCATATTAACTTGACTACATCTGCAAAGACCCCATTTCTAACTAAGGTCACATTCATAGGCACCAGGAGTTAGGACTTCAAAATTATCTTTTTTTGGGAAAACAATTCAATCTGTAACAGAGGATGGGTAAGTAAAGTCCACACCCCCAGTATTCTACTATGACATACTGCTGCTACCAATTCCTTTCAGGCTACAGAAGATTGAGATGCTATAGCCACTACTATTGGCAAATTAGTCCCTGTGATAAAAATTATACAGCAGACAAATCCCTGAGCTGAGCCTGGCAATTGGCACGACAAGCTACATGCTAATTAAGGAGGATATTTAAAATTGTATGTTTTTACTCAACTTTCAAAATATATTTACTTTTTCTTTTGTTTGCTGGTTTAAAAAAAATTACATCTTGCATCCTAGTTGGTTTTAGCCTACTTTTCTTTTATAGCTGAATTGTGTGCTGCCCTCCTCAATTATATGGTGAAGTCCTAACCCCCAGTACCCAAGACTGTGACAGTATTTGGAGCTAGCACCTTCAATTCAAACAAAAATTAGCCGGGCATGGTGGCGGGCACCTGTAATCCCAGCTACTTGTGAGGCTCAGGAGAATCACCTGAACCCAGGAGGTGGAGGTTGCAGTGAGCCAAGATCATGCCACTGAACTCCCAACAGACCAAGATTCCCTCTCTCAAAAAAAAAAAAAAAAAAAAAAAAAAAAGGCAAGCAGCAGCTCAGCAAACCTCAAGCGGTATAAATATGAAGAAAATAATAGCTACACATATCATTGTCAAAGTGCTAAAAACCAAAGATAAAGTGATAATTTTGAAAGCAGCCAGAGAATAGGACTCATCAAATAACCACTAATTTCTCATAAAAACAAAAAGGAGGGCAGAAAATCGTGGAATAACAACTTCAAAGTGTTGAAGGAAAACCACTGGTAGGTCATAAAACTCATAATCAGAAAGTCAACTACAAATGCTTCAAATTAATTACAAACTGTCATTTCATGTAATTTCAAAATCATCAAATACTATATTTTACTGATTCTAAATGCTATTGACTCTAGGGCATGCCATTATTTTTATTTAGTATTAATAAAATTCACAAAACATTTTCAATTAATTATAAGACACCATTCATTAACAAAAACATTATAATTTCAGAGAAGTAAAAACGTTAAAAATACCAAATAAGTAAATGCTAAAGTCAATAGTCCTCTTTCAAACAGCCAAATCAAAATCCCAGCAAGCTACTGTGTGGCTATTGACAAACTGATTTTTAAAGTTCATATGAAAAGGCATAAAACCCACAATAGCCAACATAATACTGAAGAAGAAGACCAAAGTCGGAGGGCTAACACTACCCATCTTCAAGATTTGCTATAAAACTACAGTAATCAAGTCAACGTATACAGTCATCCCTCCATATCTGTGGGGGATTGGTTACAGAACCCCCTCAGATACCAAAATGCAATAATGCTCAAGTCCCTTATATAAAACTGTACAGTATCTGCATATAGCCTATGCACATTAAATAATCTCTTAATTACTTCTAATACTTAATACAATTTAAATGCTAAGTAAATCATTGTTATCTTGTATTTTTATTTGTATTATCTTTTTATTTTTCCCCCAAATATTTTCAGTCTGCTGATGGTTGAATCCAGATGTGGATCCCATAGATACAAAAAGCTGATTGTATTAGAAAAATAACAGACAAATAGATCAACTGATCTATCTTAAACAGAATAGAGAACCAGAAATAGATCTACTTAAATACAGTAAATTGCTCTCTGATAAAGGAGCAAACACAATTCAATGGGAAACAGATAATCTTTTCAACAAATGGTGCTGGAAGAACTGGACAATCATACGCAAAAAGAAAAAAAAAAAAGGAAAAAAAAAATTCTAGACCCAGAACTTACGTATTTCAAAAAATTTAAATCAACATGGATCGTAGATCTAAATGTAAAATGCAAAACTCTAAAACTTCTACAACATAACACAGGAGGAAATCTAGGTAGTGATCTTGAGTTTGGTGATGAATGTTTAGATACAAACAACCGAAGTGTAATCTCTGAAAGAAAAATTAATACGCTAAACTTAATACGAAATATCTGCTCTACAAAGACACTGTGCAGTGAATAAAAGTAAAAGTCACAGACTAGGACAAAGTATTTGTAAAACAGCTATCTGATAAAGGTACCCAAAACATACGAAGAATTATTAAAACTTATCAATAAGAAACCAACAGCCCAATTTAAAAATGGGCAAAAAATCTGGACAACTCACCAAAGCAGCATATGAAACAAAGAAGAATATGAAAAGATAACCCATATCATGTGTCACTACGGAACTGCAAATTGAAGTAACAATGAGGTAACACTACACACATATTAAAATGGCTAACAACCATAAACTGGCAATACTAAATGTTAGTAAGGATATGGAGCAAAAGGATCTCTTACTCAATGCTAGTGAGAATGCAAAATAGTATAGCCATTAAGGAAGACAGCTTGGCAGTTTTTCACAAAGCCAAAGATAGCCCAGCATATGATCCAGCAATAGCACTCCCAGGTATCCAATTGTGTTGAAAATGTACATCCACAAAAAGTCTGCATGTGAATATTTATAACAGCTTTATTCATAATGGCCAACAAAAGCAAAAACCAAGATATCCTTCAATCGGTGAATGGAAATACGAACTGTCACATCTGTAAAAGAGATTTACTGATAAAAAGAAATGATTTAGCAAGCCACAAGACTAGTCAAGACCAGTAACATTAAGCATATTGCTCAGTGAAAGAAGACAGTCTAAAAAAGCTACATGCTGTACGTATGATTCCAACTACAGTCATGTGTCACGTACAGATGGCTATGTTCTAAGAAACCCATCAGCAGGTGAATTCAACATTGTGTGAACATCATGGAGCTTACTTACACAAACCTAGATAGGCTGTATAGTACAGCCTCTTGCTCCTAAGCTAGAAACCTGGAAAGCATGTTACTATGTACTACATATTGAATACTGTAGCCAACTGTAACACAAAGGTTAAGTATCTGTGTATCTAAACATAAAAAGGTACAGTAAAAATGTAGTATAATAGATTAAAAAATAGTACACCCCTAGAGGGCAGTTATCATGAATGGAGCTTGCAGGAATGGAAGTTGCTCTGGGTGAGTTCAGTGAGTGGTAAGTGACTGTGAAGGCCTAGGACATTACTGCACCCTAGTCTAGACTTTATAAACACTGGACACTTAGTCCAGACTAAATTTATTTTTAAAAATTTATTTCTTCAATAATAAATCAACCTTAGCTTACTGTAAACTTTTTACTTCATAAACATTTTAAATGTTTTAACTTTTTGACTCTTTTATAATAACCCTTCACTTACACGTTGTAAAACTATTAAAAATATTTTTCTTTATCTCTTTATTCCATAAGCTTTTTAAAATTTTTTTTTTACTTTTACTTTTTAAACTTTAAAAAAAAAAAAAAACTAAGACACAAACACACACATTAGCCTAGGCCTACACAGGATCAGGATCATCAATCTCATTGTCTTCCACCTCTAGATCTTGTCCCGCTGGAAGGTCTGCAGTATGATAACAATGCCTTCTGGAATATTTCCTGAAGGACCTGCCTGAGGCTGTTTTTCTTAAATAAGTGGAAGAAATAAACTCTAAAACAGTAATAAAATGTATATTCTAATATATAAGACAGTAACATAGTAATTGATTATCATTATCAAATATGTACTGTACACAATTATATGTGCTACACTTTTAGAGAATTGGTAGCACAATAGGTTAGTTTATACTGGTATTACTACAAACACGTGAATAATGTATTGCACTAAGATGTTATGATGTTATGACAGCTATAACATCCCTAGGCTATAGGAGTATTTCAGCTCCATTATAATCTTTTGGGACCATCATCATATATGCAATCGTCACTGAGTGTAACATCATTATGCAACACATGGCTACATATGACATTTTGGAAAAAGCAAAAACTACAGAGACAGGAAACAGATCAGATCAGTGGCTGACAGGGGTTCAGGATTAGAGAAAGAGTATGAATAAACAGGTGACACACACTGGTTTTTAGGTCAGTGAAACTATTCCATATGACACTGTAAAGGTAGATACATGACATTACACATTTATCAAAATACATACAATTGTTCAACACAAATAGTGAACCTTAATATATTATGAACATTAGTTAACAACAATGTATCAATTTTGGTTCATTAACTGTAACAAACCACATTAATGCATGTTAATATCAGAGAACACCATGGAGGGGATGAGTTAGGGGAATGAGGGTGGTATACGAGGTATATGGAAATTCTCTGTAGTATCTGCTCAATTATTCTATAAATCTAAAACTGTTCTAAAAATAAAGTCTATTAATTTAAAAACTGTGCATGTTAAAATCAAAGAAATGTGATATAGTTCCCTGTTTTGGGTATCATAATACAGTAAGAGTTAGAAATAGAGAGACAGACCTAAGACTACTACTACAAACTTTAAGATATCTCATTTTCTGTTTAACAATCAAATACTTACTCAGTACTTACTATGTCAAAAAAGTCACCAGTTACCTCGTCATGACTTAGCTGTGATTATACCTATTTTTCCTTACATCTCCCAACTCTCTAGTCTCTATGCTGCTTTTTACCCTTTGCCTTATTCCAAGTATCGTTTCTCCCAAATCATGTTTCTCACTAATTCCATAAGATGTCATGAGAATCAAATAAGAGAGTCTAAGATAAAGCCCTAGAACTCACAGGTTTCCTTCCTCTACTTTAAGTTCACACTTCTTACCTCTACTGTTATTACAGTTGTTATAACTATATTGTTCTCACATTCTCTTCTTCCGCCTTTATTGTCAACAGGTTTTAATCAAAATTTTAGACATTAAAAACTAAAACCTGACTGGAAAAAAGTAGCTGCTTAAGAAAATCAACTTTTCCTTAGAAATTAAAATAAAAGAATCAAGTATTTCCCTTTTGGTATTCCTATAAGATTCAAAATTTTAAAAATTTCCTCAAAATACATAAAAAAAGATTGTGCTTTTAATGTTAACTACATATTATATACATATATACAACCACACGTGTATATAAAATAACAATATATGTCTCTCAAATTATTGAGGGGACTATATCCTTACTCATATTTCATACCAAAATAAATTCCATATAAATCAAAGATTAAGTATAAAAAGTAAAACTTTAAGAGTACTAGAAAGGCCAGGCATCGTGGCTCATGCCTGTAATCCTGGCTCTTTGGGAGGCTGAGGAGGGCAGATCACTTGAGGTCAGAGTTCGAGACCAACCTGGCCAACGTGGCAAAACCCTGTCTCTACTAAAAATACAAAAATTAGCCGGGTGTTGTGGTACACGCTCTAGTCTCAGCCACTCAGGAGGCTGAGGCATGAGAATTGCTTGAACCTGGCGGGTAGAGGCTGCAGTGAGCCCAGATCATGGCAGAGCAAGACTATGCCTCAAAAAAAAAAAAAAAAAAAAAAAAGAGTACTACAAAAACATATAGAGGACAATGGCTAATAAAATAAGGGTGAAAAAGTTTTTCCAATCAAAGCCCCAAATTCATAAGTCATATTAGAAGAAATTTCTATGACCAAGCTAATCTACTTCTACAAATTTATCTTATGGATATACCTGTATATGTAGACAAAGACATATATGTAACATAACATCACAACAGAGTAAAATGAATACTATGCAGTTATGAAAATGATTCAGGAAGATTTAAATGTGCTGATATGAGCCAATCTATGGGATATGTTAAGTAAAAACAAGTTACAGGAAGAGTATGTAATAGTTTCCCTTTTATGCAAAAAAAAAAAAAAAAAAAAAAAAAGCAGAGGAGATATACAGAGATTTTTTTCTTTTATATATACCCTGTAAATCCTTCCACAAGGACACAAAAGAAACTTATGTGGTTGCCTGAAGAAAGTAAGATGGATCTAAAAAAGGAATCTTGCTTTTCAGTATATCCTCTGAAGTTTTTGAATTAGTTTTTAGATTGTGCATAAGGTCCATCACACACAAAAAAATCAAAGACTGAAATTCAAGAAAATATCATAATAGTAAATATCCTATACATAGGATAACTGGGAGAATTCTTACCTTTCTCGGCAAAATTTAAGCGAATGTAGTATGGCAGGCCTCTTCTGACGCAAATTCCATAAATGTAAGGTGTCATCAGCCAAGGCACTCACAAGAGCTCCCTTAAAATCAAAAATAATACATTTCATATATAATACATTTTATAAACATGAAGCCTACTCAATAGCTGCCAGAAATATCTCCTTCCCAAATTTCAAAACTTTCTGCCAGCAGATTTAGATCTAAGAAACATTTGCCTCAAATTCAAAACAGCAGATGTAAAAAGTGCATGTGTATTACATGTACGTAAATAAATTAACTTCTTCAATAATTTAAAGTATAATTTAGTATCTCATAAGCCGAAAGTATACTAGGATCTAGTGGAATAGTATGGCTAACATCCAGTTATTTAACATTAGAGATCAGATTGTAAGTTACTTTGTAACTATTATACATACCTCCTTGATTAGCAGAGCAAAATATGATATGAAGTAACATCCTCATTTCATTTGGCTTAAGACAAATCCTTATGGAAGTACTATGCTCAGATCATAATTCTACCATTAGAATGGTATGGAAAATAAACATAGCATTTGGCACACTGTAATATCCATGTCTGAAGGTTTGAAATCTGACTAATTTAGAATGTTAAAATGTCTGATACAACTAAATATTATTATTTATAGGGAAGAAAAAGCCTGGCAGTATTTGAGAATCATTTAAGTGGCTCATTCTCACCCAAACCCAACAAATCAGAATTTCCAGAGTGCTATGGTTTAGATGTGGTTTGCAATGCCAAAACACATCATGTTGAAGTGTAATTGCCAGTGAAGTGGTGTTGAGAGGTGGTGAACCATCCCTCATTTGTGTCATAAAAGATCTGCCTCTGTGAAGGGTTTAATGCAGTCTCCAGGTAGGGAGGGAGTTCCTTCCCTCACAGGACTGGATTAGTTCTTTTGCTAGTGAGTTGTTATAAAGTGAGGGTGACCTCTTTGCTCTCCTGGCATGCACGAGCTTCCCTTTCTGCTTCTTTACCATGTTATGAGGCAGCATGAGGCCCTCACCAGAAGTCAGCCAGATGCAGCTGCTCAATCTTGGACTTCCCAGCCTCCAGAATCAAAAGTTAAATAAATACACTTCTTTCTTTATAAATTACCCAGACTCAGGTGTTCAGTTATAGCAACAGAAAATGGCTGAAGACACAGACCAAAGATCTATGCAAGTATACTTTGAAAAACCTCTAGAGATGATACTGATATAAAATTGTAAATGCAATGTGACAATTGTGAATAAAATTAAGACTCTCTAGACTAGAGCTGATTTATTAAGACATCTGAATGCTTTTCTTCAAAGGAGTTAGAAATCTATCATCAAGAACTGAGAGAAGAGTAAGACAAGAGATGTAACATGCCGAATTTACATTAATTTCAAAAAAGATTTGCAAGACCAATCTTTTAGGTTATTGTAAGAAATTGTAAAGTCTCCCTCTTTCAAAATAAGAGTTTCTCATCTACTCAGAAGAATTAAAACAGCTACCAGGACAAGATTTATATTCTCTCTCCAATTCCTTTCCATCTTCAAAATTCTATGAGGGCTACCCTAGTGTGTAACTTCTGTTGATAGGACATGACAACTGGAAAGCAGAAATACATAAAGTCCACATTCTCTCCATTTCACTAAAAGCATTGTCTTATCTAGATCACTTTGAAGTAGAGAAACTCAAAATACTTAGGGTGTCAAAGATTTGTACTGCTCTTTCCTATTTTCATCAAATAAAAGGCCATGTCACCCTCTTTCTTAATATGTTTACCGCATCTCAAAATCTCCAGGAAGAAGAGAAGACATAGAGCCAAAATAGCAATAACAACTAACCTCCTCTTATGGTGGCTCCTTCACCTATATAGTATATAGTTTTCCAAATCTGAAAGCAAACAGGTCCACCTAATTGTCAGATTTCCACTTTCTAAAACAAACCAAAAAAAACTACCTTTATGTATTTATAATTTAACATTTAAGCAGGTCAAAAAAAAATGGCCCTTCCAAAGAAGTCTATGATCAATCTTATTGAAGAGAAAAAGAATACTTAATATGAATAAAAACAGCACAAATTTAAGATTTCTAAAATTTAGGTCTACAGTAAATGATCTGCCGTATTTTATTAACATTGGCTCAAGTGTTGCTTAAAAAATAATCTTAACACAAGTATAAAAATGAAGAACAGGACAGGCATGGTGGCTCATGCCTATAATCCCAGTACTTTGGGAGACTGAGGCAGGCAGATCACAAGGTCAGGAGTTAAGAGACCAGCCTTGCCAACACAGTGAAACCCTGTCTCTACTAAAAATACAAAAATTAGCTGGGTATGGTGGCACGCGCCTGTAGTCCCATCTACTTAGGAGGCTGAGGCGGGAGAATCATTTGAACCTGGGAGGCGGAGGCTGCAGTGAGTCAAGACCACGCCATTGCACTCCAGCCTGGGTGACAGAGTGAGACTCCATCTTAAAAAAAAAAAAAAAAAAAAAAAAAAAGAGAGAGAGAGAGAGAAAACAGGTTAATAGTTGCCAGGGACTGAGGGTGAGCAGGAATTCAATTACAAAAGGATTCCCTTAGTATTGAAGGCACTTCTTTATTTCTGAGGGAATTCCTTCCCTTAGTGCTGAGGGAACTGACCTGTATCTTGATGTGATTCTTACATACATCTGTACATGTGATAAAATTGAACTACACACACAAACACACAAATGAGTCCATATATGAACTGGAGAATCTAAATAAAGGTCTATAGTCTAGTTAATAGTATTGTTTTGATGTCATTTTCCTGGTTTGCTATTGTATTATTGTTATATAAAATTTTACTACTGAGAGAAGCTAAAAGGGTACACAAGCTCTCTCTGAAACTATTTTTAAACTTAACCATGAGTATAATGATTCCATAATAAAACATTCTTTAAAAGAGGAAAAATAATCTGAGTCTTCATATATGGCTTCAACAACTTTCTACATTGTAATTTTTAAAAATTTAACATTTTAAAATGCCTGATATACACTTCTATACAGGATACTGAAGGTTTTAAAAACACATCCGCTGACCTTGAAAAATCTAGACAATTGCAAATTATTTGGATTACAGTTTTATGGAGGTTTTCATGTTGTCATAATTATCTTTTTATACCCAGGATGCCTTTCTTAAATCCTCTGGTATGAATAAAACATTTATCAAAAGCCATAGGTATTCAGGAATTTATTTTGTCTCACATACATTTAAGAAATTATTCCACGGAGCCTAAGGGTTTATGGACTAAACTAATGTCCACAATCTATCCTCATATTTAAGGAGATCAGAGCCTTTTCTGAAGCAATTTCTCTTTCTTCCTTCTACGACCAGTTTTCCCTATCAATACTTGCAGTAAACATCTATTCTCAGAGCTGCTCCTATGTTCTTAAAATATGCAAAAACCGTGTTTCCTATGCTGATAAAATGCTGTTTTCTCTAGCTCCTTCCATACTTTCAAAAGGAAAGGCAATGTCAATTACTTAAAGCAACTGACATATTTGTGTGTTAATTAAGAACTCTGGGCAGTAACTACTTTCTAATGAATGAATGTTGGTTTCTTGGTTGTATTTCAAAGCAATTCATTAAAGAAGCACATTCTTTGATTTGTAATAAGCTCAATCTTTTAAAAAATATTTTAATATAGATTTCTATGTTACCCAGCATTCAATATCCCTTAAAATTTAAATGCAGCATGTTTTACCAAAAACGTTTACCTTAGGCCATTTAGTTTACAACATTGTCTTGAGAAAACATTTTACATTATTTATGTAACTGTTCATGACGCTACTTTAAAATGAATTACTATTTCTGATTATAAATTAATTTTTGTTCAAATATTTAAATAAATGTGAATGCATGTAAGAAATCTGAGAGACTAGATGTGGCCCTACTTTAGATATAAGTAGAAATGATTAAAACAATTCACTAACCTCATTAATCAGGAACTGGAGCTGGATTACTGCAGCTCCACTGTCATGCTGGCAATAACATTCTACTCCTGGACGACCAAAGCTGTAATTAATTCCATTAAGGAGTTTATGGTATTTGTTTGGTTTTTTGAAACTGGTAAATTATATAATAGGCTGATAAATATTCCAATGACCTCATTTTCAATACAGGCTATTTACTGAAGTTGAGATTTAGAGCTAGGTTTGTTACACATCCATCTAATAGTTTCTGTTGAAAAGTCTCAGAGATTACAGGTTTAAACAAAATAAGCAAATTAGAAGAAAATGAATTATTAACATCAGCAACATATTAAAACAAGATAATATATAGGTAATACATTTTATGCTGGCCCAAATTATTTTCTTCATCTTAAAATAACAAAAAGACGACAAAGGTGGTTGGATCTACAGAACGTCCAATTTTGCTGTAATCAGCAAACAAATCTGAAAAGTAGGCAAATGTCATTTTGGAATATTGCTTTTCAGAACAGTAATCTTTTTACTGTCATTTTTCATTTCTGCCATGTAATTTTTAAGTAAGGCTAAAAATATAATGAAGAACTACATAACTATGTTTCTAATTGACACATGATTTTGTTTCACCAAATGAATGTGTCCATCTTTTACAACAGGCATGGATACTGATTAAAATGAATTGGCATACAATAATAACAGCAAATATTTATATAACATTTTCCACGTGTTAGGCATTATGAAAATGTTATTTATATCAACTCATTTAATCCTCATAACTCATGAAGAATATGTTATCTTCCCCCATTTAAACAGATAAGGAAACTGAAGTACAAAGAAATTAAGTAACCTGCCTCAAGTCACACAACTAGAAGTAGCGAAAATAGAATATAAAGAAGCATTCTGGCTCCAGAGTCTACACTCTAAATTAGTAAAGCACGCTGAGTAAAAACATCAAAACAGAACAGAAAAAAAAAACTGTACATTTGTAGAACTCACTATGTGTCAGGCACTGTTATATGCATTTTACCTTCATAAACTTGAAATAAGAAGGCAGTCATTTTAATCAGCTGTAAACTAATCTCATTTTGCCAGTTATTAAATATTACCCTAAAGTAAAAAGCAAAATGTAAAAATAAAATTTGGTGGGATTTAATAAATTATAGTTGCCGGTATATAAATTCACATTCAGGTACAGTCTGTTTCTGTATTCTAGTAATACATGCCACAAAGTTCTTAATGAAAACAATTGTGCCATAGGTTTAATTCCTATTTGCTATGATTTTTTCCTTTGGATTTCTAGAAATTTTCTAGACGGTACTCATTTTCAAGAGTTTTTTCTATTTATTACTAGCAATTAATTATAAATTTTATAAATTAACAGGTTGAGTATGTTTAGCTCATAGTACCCTCCTCTTTAAACACCTAGAATTATTGTTAGTAGTAATAATAGTAGTAGCAGTAGCAGCCAGTAGTAGTAGCAGTAGTAGTAGTAGTAACAGTAGTAGTAACAGTAGTAGTAGTATTTTTGCTATACCAGTTGCTCAAATACAACTGCAGGAAACCAGATTTCAAATTAATAGTATTGGCAATGTGCAAATCACACCATGACAGGCCATAAAAAAGAAAAATCTGTGTATCTGTTCACCTATTTCTTTCTTTAGAAAAAGAACCTGCCCTTCTACCCAGTATAGTGAGTCTAATTCTAATCTCTTCAGCTAAATTATTCTTTCTGGCATAAATTAGCATATTTTATAATTCCCATTTTACATGAATGTCAAACCTCTCTTTTGAGACCAGATCGGGATCAAAGAATAAGTTGATTTTTTTTGAAAGTGAGTTACTGTAGAAAATCATAATAATTATACTTACCTTACATATTATTTTATCACAAAACATACACAATACTGCTAATCTTTTGATATTAGGCAAAGATATTTTCTTTAAGTATGAATCTATTAACTAAAAATCAGAGTTGTTTTTCTTGAGTAAAACATAGCTATCACTACCCAAGTATAAGATTTCCAGTTTAACTTCTTAAATGGAACTTCAAAGATAATGTCAAACAATACAAGTACAGCATTCATATACAGTCTTACTATTCTTTTTCAGTCATTATAGGTATCCACACCAAATCGGGAGGGAAATTTTAAGTGACTGACTTTCATAAAGTCTTTTAAATGCATTCATCTTAGATGTTTATTTAAAAATATCTCTTTTGACATTTGTACTTCATCATTTTATAGAATATTAAGGTGATTTACCTGATTAGAATATCTAATACAATAGACATAAAAACATTGGGAATACAGAAAAACTGATTCTTGGTAAGTAAAGAATAAGCAACAGGTCTATTAATTTGAGCTTTCTTAAGAAATAGCTTACTGGTTTTGAAATTTCAAATTGCCATGGGCGTCAATCAATGTTTTCTCCAAAGAGAATGAAAAATGTCTATAAATTTAGGAAGTCAGTTACACAGAGGTCAAGAGAGGTTTTACTCTTAGGCTATGTATGACACTACTCTAAACAAAACATGTACTTTAAAATTGATATAACATAGTTCCTTAACTTCTAGCTAATATGATAAAAATAACTTCTTAATAAACAATAAGAACCATTTACTGAGTAACTACTAAGTGGTTAGGCACTATGCCTTAAATACATAATGGCACCTAATCATCACACTAATTCTGAAAGGTAGTTATTATTCATGTTTTACAGGTGACATTTCTAAGGCTCAGAGAAATGATTTTTTCTCAAAATTACTTATTTCATTCCCTTTTTCCTGTAAATAAGGCAGTACTATACAGATGCAGCTAGCCCCAAGGGGTCCTACCACCAAAACTGCCCTATGGATTGGAAGAAAAATTCGTACATTATTACTTCATAACAAAAAATTTTAAATTAAGTTCTAAGAATAGATAATGATACATGTAATCTTGAGAAACTAACATAGAAAGGACACAAAGTTCAGAGCAAGTAGTTCCCTATCCTGGTAGTTTAACAGAATTGTGGCCCCATTGCAAACTTGCTACACCCGAATTTTCAGAGGAGATGCCTGGGTAGGTTGTTTGTTCATTTATTTATTATTTATTTACTTATTGTGCCACAGGAACCATCTGAGGCACAATGAGACTTGAAGACCTCTACTTTCAAGTTAGTTCGTATGCCAGCTCTGCTATTTGATGCTGTGATCTGGAGAGAATTATTACAGGTCTTAACTATGTAATCTATAAAATGCATATAAGACCTATCTAGACTAGCTTGCAGAACTTCAGTGAGGATTAAACCACATAGAGTGCACTTACCAAATGGTATCCACTATCATTATTTAAGACAATGTATTATTCACCATGTTGGCTAGAACTAAATGTTCCCTGACAGTGGACATACCATTATAATACAAGAAAATGTCAACACTGAATTTATTAAATCACAAAACATTCATATCTTTTCACATCTATAATTATTATTCCTTGCACACGATTTTTCCTAATACTGACATTACCGAGTTAACATTTTTATTAAAAAAGTCAAACACTGTAATGAAGATCTGCTTAGTGATTTCCATTTACTGTGGCTATGTTCACAATTAAATGAAAAAAATTAAATGTCGGAAACTAAAATGAAGAAAAACCAAAAGATTATACACTGACCATTACCGCAAATTTATTAAGTGAGGAAATATTCACTTACTATTCTAATATTTGTTCTTTTATATACTTATAAATCAACGATAAGGGAAACGTAAGTATCTTTTTCTGTCACTGTATCTTAGCTTGTAACTCTAAACTTCAATGTATTCTTTTGAAGATAATACAATATTCCTATCTCAGGTACATTTCTGTCCTCAATTTTTCTATTGCTTGACTAACAAGAGCTATAATAACTACCTAATCCCACTAGTAATTCTTGTTTTTAAAGCAAACCAATTAATTTATCTGACCCACGATACATGTCAGATAATTCCTGCACAGCTAGACTCATGGTCCATGTTCAGACAAGCACCATTATCACTGGCGTATTTATGAAGAGATGTACGAGACAAAGTTAAAACAGATCAGGAGCACAGTCTCTGAACACAAGGCTCTGTAATTTAGTCACGACCCTCTATGTAAGCAATAGGAGAAAAATAATTACAGAAAAAAAATAACACGACAAAACTAGCAATTAATGAACAAGCAGGAAGAGGTGTACAGGACACACGAGCAGAAACAAATGCCAGAGCCAGTAAAACTTTTTTTTTTTTTTTTACAGTAGTGTATATCAAATTCAAAACAAGCATTAATCTCACTGCTTAAATGGCTTTTTCTGGTTGATCGGTTGGGAAGGGAGGAATAAATGAGGAATTGGGAGGTCTTTAAGTACATCATCATCGTCAGCACCATCATCATCACCAGCATCATCACTGAAGCTGAGATTTGCTGAACACTTAAGATGTGTCAAGTAAAATACTACATATGTATTATCTCACAATAGTTCTCTATGATAAGCTCTGTTTTTACAAATAAGGAAACTCAGGCGCAAAGTTTAAGTAACTTGCTCAAGGCTACTCACCTAGTTAGTAAAGAAGCTGAGATTTGAACCAAGGCAGTCTAATTCCAGAACCCACAGTATAAATTACCAACCCTTATAGCACACACGCAAACACACACACACAGCAAAATATATTAAGAGCCCATTTTCACATGTAAATGTTACTTCCTGATTTATTGTAAATCATCTTAAAACTGGAAAAGGAACATATATTTACAATCAACGTTTCACAACTGAGTACTTAATAAACCCAGATTGGTCTAACTCTATAAAACTTAATAAACCCAGATTGGTCTAATTCTATAAAACTAGACTAAATGTAACTTGTAGTAAGTGAACATCACACACCAATTAGATAGTAAACAATATGCTAATTTAAAGAATAATATACTAGAGTCATTTCTCATTGTTAACAATTGTTAGCTGAGGGTATCACGTTTAAAAATTAATTTTAATAATGAAGCAATATGGCCCAGCAAGATAAGCAAAAAGCTAGAATTCCGTATTCTAATTCTAGTTGTAATTTTGAGACAACCTCCTTACAAATATCTCCATGTGTAAAATGATAAGCCAAAAAACATTTTAGAGTCTATAGCTACTGAGAGGAACAATACTTGGCAAAATTAAATGAGAAATAGAAATAAACAATTGTATCTTTAAAAAGTATACGGGATCAATGGAATACACGATGTTAGAATACAGCGCACAACCACACATCTCAACGGGTGCAGAAAAAAAAAACTGACAAAAATCAACACCGTTTTATGATTAAACACTCAACTCAATAAAACTAGAAATAGAAGGGAATTTCCTCAACATGACGAAGAGCATCTATGAAAAACTCACAGCTAACATCCTTCTCACTGGTGAAGGACTGAATGCTTTCCCATTAAGATAGGGAAAAAGACAGCATGTCCATTCTCACCACTCATCTATTCAACATGGAATCAGCAAGGTTGCATAATACAAGACCAACATACATAAAAATCATACCCTGGCAATGAACGATCTGTAAATGCAATTAAGAAAAGAATTCCACTTACAATAACATCATAACGAATAGAATATTTAAAAATAAATTTATCCAAAGAAATTCAAGACCTATAACATCAAAAACTAAAAAGTACTGCTGAAAGAAACCCTAAATAAATGAAAAGATATCCTATATCCACGGAACAAAAACAATATTATTAAGATGGCAATAATCACCAAACTTATCGAAAAAACCTAAACAATCTCTATCAGAATCCCAGCTGTTTGCAGAAATTGACAAGCCAATACTTACATATCATTACATATCATTATATGTAAGTATATTATATGTATCATTATATGTAAGTATAGCTCACTAAAGCTGTTAAAAACAAGAATTAGCTTGTATGAATGATAAATATTAACACCATATATGAATAGGTAATAAAAGGCAATGAATTTAAGGCAAGCAAACACTAGAATTCTTAATGAAAACAAATTAAAACATATGATAGTCTTAAATATATTTTTATCTGAAACATTTAAACATTTTTCATAAGCAGTGAATGAATTTAACTATTTAGCAACCTAAATGAAATACAGCACAGTAGGAGAAAAAAAACCCTACGGTTTAGCATTTTTGCAAGTCAGCTACTTATTTCCTTCTGTCCTGCATTTGACTTTTTAAATTTATTTCATCCACGATTTACAAACAAGACATATTTAACAGATGAGAAGCAACAAAGAAAATTCAATATTCTTGTAAATAAATAAGAATGTTGATCATGTAAAGAATTAGTATGGTTTTAGAAATACATGTAAGTAAAAGTCCCAAGAAAAATATTTTACCCTTGTAAATTACAATCATTTGTATTTCTCACTAATAGTTTAAAATCTACATTAATTCCTAAAATATGCTGATGAAAATTGCTCAGAAAATCCCAATTTTGGATATTATAATGACTGAAAAGTAGTACACAGAGGTCTTTGGTTCAAGATACCAAGCTGAACAAATATGTATGCCGTCATTTCATTCCAAGATCCCTTTAAAAAAGTAAAGCCAAAAAATAAAGGACCAGAAAATATAAAATAAAAAGTAAGCAATATAAGGATCATTTCAGAACATGTAACATCCAACAAGAGAAAACAAAGAAAAAGAAGAAAAGTATCAACGAAATAATAGAAGAAAACAGATTTTACTCCGCTTCTAATGAACATGGGTCCTTAGATGGCAGTACACAGAATGATAAACGAAATTAGTCCCAACCTAAATACGCCACTCTAAAATGTTCCTTAAGGCTTAAAAAGAAGACCTATAGACTTCCAGGGAAAAAGAAACAAAACAACAAACAAGTGACCACCTGCAAAGAAATGATCAAATTGCTAGTTTGCTAGCAATGTTTACTAGTTGCTAGAAAATAGTAAAGTAATGTCCCCAGAGTTATAAAGACATTCAAGCAAACCCCTGACAAGATCTAAATATAGAACAAAGACTTCTAGATATTCATGGGCCTCAAATATCGTATCATTCTTTTTGGAAGTCATTTAAGACTATGCTCCAATAAATTGAAAGAGTAAACCCCGCCCCCCCCACACCCACACACAAGGCAATGACGGGGAATCTAATAAACACTGAATTCAACCCAGAAAAAAAAGATGAAAAAAATCCAGGAGGAAAACAGTACAGTTGACATAAACAACACTGGTCCAGCTTAGAGAAGAACAAGGAGGTATTCACTGGAGGCAGGTTCCTGAGAACAAGAGGGCTCCAGAGATGTGACTCCATCCTTGAGAAGCCTCAGGCATTTAACCATGAGATGACAGCAGCCAACGCATAAGGGAAGTGGGGGAGAAGGAAGAAAAGCAGCTGTACAAGGAAGGAAATGTATTCACAGAATATCATTTGACTGTGGAATAAAAAAGTCATCACAGGAAAAAGTCATAATACATACTGTTCACCCATTTTCAACTTTTAGAATCAAACTAAAAGTTTATATTAATTACACGTGACTACAGTTGGCAAAGGAAAGGAGGATGAAAAAGGAAACAGGGCCAGGCGCAGTGGCTCACACCTGTAATCCCAGCACTTTGGGAGGCCGAGGTGGTCGGATCATGAGGTCAGGAGATCCAGACCATCCCAACTAACATGGTGAAACCTCATCTCTACAAAAAATACAAAAAATTTAGCCGGCCGTGGTGGTGGGCACCTGTAGTCGCAGCTACTCGGGAAGCTGAGGCAGGAGAATGGCGTGAACCCGGGAGGCAGAGCTTACAGTGAGCCAAGATCGCGCCACTGCACTGCAGCCTGGGTAACAGAGTGAGACTCTGTTTCAAACAAAAAAAAAAAAAAAGGAAGAGGAAACAAACATGCAAAAGTGATGGATTAACATTCTCATTTTACAGAGTGGGGAGCCAAGAGCTAGTATGCACAATTGACAGAGCAAGAAATACAGAATTAACTATAAGATACTTTTTGAAATTTACAAAGGTAACAAGGAAACAAAGTAAGAATAGGCACAAGACTACAGGGGAGGGGAGATATGAGGCAAATTTTAGTAAGGCAGGAAATCAACCAATAATTTATAAAGTTGAGGAATCAAAAAACATTGGCAAGAGATTTTATTCAGAGTTAGCAACATGACCAGTAACAATTAAATGGATCCTTCTCGGGAAGGGGTAGGCATGGGCAAGGTAGGACATGTACTTTTCATCACAGCCCCCATTATACTATACTACTTAATCTTTAAACTATGCACATACCTTTGGAAGGGTGGTTTCCTTTAGTGTGTTTCTAAAGTGGAGAAAAGTAGCAGTACAGAATCAGACATACGATTATTGGGTTCATTTCATTATGTTATTGTATCCCTCTAACTGACTTATACCATTAATACTAGAAAACCTGAACCAAGACCTCTCTCCAGATCCACACAACAGGAGAACCTTGTTTTCATACCTCACATTCTGGAATTCTGAATCACTTACCTAGTCTTTCTCTCTTCCCCATGACCACTGGTTTCTTTCCAACCCTACCTGCTTTCATTCACTACTATACAGAATTGTGTGGCAAGAAAAATGGGCATATTACGGGGAAACAAGCAGAGCTTCTTGTACTAATGATCCTAATTAGTC
Source organism: Macaca mulatta (assembly GCF_049350105.2). NCBI lineage: Eukaryota > Metazoa > Chordata > Mammalia > Primates > Cercopithecidae > Macaca > Macaca mulatta. The sequence goes on along the minus strand of NC_133409.1, from coordinate 65,672,478 downwards.
TCCATGTTCTCCCATTTTGTAGCTCCTAGGAGGTAAAGATGGCAAGTTACAGAGTGATATTCCTTAACCATGTTTGCTTAACCCATTCAATTTTTCTTATTTGAGAACTTTAATAAGCACTGAGGGTACAAATCATAGTCTTTATTCTCAAGGATCTCAAAAGTTTAGCAACAGAATTATAAAAGCAATATTAACAGTTGGGTCTTCAGTTACTCCAAACAGATAAGAATTTTGCAGGTAAGAATATTACTTGAAAAAAATACTTTTCAATTATTCTCACAAACATCAGTTCATTTGAAATTCGAGCATGTCCTACACTATTCTTACATGCTCATGCCATTCTTTGATTTCCCTCCTTGCTTATTATACAGTCATACTGAATTCTGTACCTACTTCCTTTTCCTTCAGTTGGGACCATCTTTGGCTGAATTACACAACTATGTTTGGCAGCCTATGCTATACTTCCATCCTAGAGTGTGGAAGGCTCTCAAACAGTCTCAGGTAATAAGAACACGTTTATCTGCTCTCTTCACTCCCAAAGCCTGGAAAACCATATGACACACAGTAGACACTCAATGAATGAATGAGTTTTCTTAAAACCTAAGAAACATGTTTTATGTCCAGTAATACCTTTTTTTCAGTAAGGGTCTCACTCTGTTACCCAGGGTAGAGTACAGAGGCATAATCATGGCTCACTGAAGCCTCAACCTTCTGGGCTCAAGGGACCCTCCTGTCTCAGCCTCCAGAGTAGCTGGGACTACAGGCACTTGCCACTATGCCTGGCTTTTTTTTTTTTTTTTTGTGGTAAAGCCAAGGTCTCGCTTTGTTTCCTTGGCTGGTCTTGAACTTTCGGACTCAAGCCTCCCAAAATGCTGAGATTACATGCATAAGCCACCACGTCCACTCCAGTCATATCTTCTTAGGTAAGATTAGTTCACTTTTCAGAAAACCAATAAAAAGTACACAACAGTGGAAAAATGTTCGAATCCTGTCACTATCAGGAAATTGGACTCGATTTTCTCTAGGATCCATTATGGCCCTTAAAAAATCCCATAAATTACATTTCTAGCCCATTCATTTTATCTTCAATGATTATTTTTTAGGTTATTACAATCACAACAATATTTCCTCTTATTGCTTATTCTTCTTTGTGGGATGTGTACTGTCAGCAAAGTAGAAACAAAAAATAGTAAAATAAACATGGCATGGGCCCCCAGTCTGTGATAAAGTCTGAGAGTAACGCTCCTGGGCAAGTTTTCACTACTGTCATTACCACTGTGTATTATGAAAACGTCTGACACACATATTCTGACAACCTCTACTTTTATGAAGAATGAGACAGTATCAAAACTGGTATATGTTATAAATTATTAATATTTTTAAGATTATATATCTTTTCAGAGAATCTGTTCATCAATTATTTTCAATGAGGAACAAGGCAAAGAAAAGTAATGATATCACTCTAATCTCTACAGAAGGGACATATTCAATTTTCCAACCTAGGAATGGAAGACATGGTACACATAAAATAGAAAGCAACTAGAGAACTGTGATATCCTGTGAGGTTTCTAGAAATACATTTATATCTTGCAAAGTTTAAAGAATAAGGATCATGATATTTTCTATGAACTGTATTTAGAAATGACAATAAATTATCCTACAATAGTATATGTTTAATTATATAATATTCTGTGAAAGTAAATTTCTTGGAGCAGATATTCTCCTAATAAACCAAGAAAAAAATTTAAGGGAAAACTGTTCCCTCCTACCATATACCACAGTAAAAAAGACAAACCCAAGAGCACAATTTTAATTCATCAGAAACACCTCTCTTACCATTTCTTTCAGTACATTCTTTTACTTTCAGCAAACAGGGTAATTTAAACCTTTTTAAGTATTTTGATATGCCTTCAAAATGTTGCTACTCTGAATTGCATTACTACTATGAATAAAAAGTCGGTAGATGATTTTTACTTTTAATGGCCTAAGTCTCAAAGAGATTTAACCATGATTATTTTTCAGTAACAAAGTTAAAATCTAAATACCACTGTAATGGGATCAAAGAATATTGATGTAAGCATTTGTGAACTGAAAAGAGGATGAGCTTTAGATTAGGACCAATGCTGTCCTTTATTTTGTGTGAACATAAAAACAAAACAAACAAACATTGAGCATCATTAGAAACCTTTGATTTCTTCATCTACACTGTTACGGGGGATAAATGAAAGTCAATAAACGCGGCAGTACATGATATATTTATCCTACTAATGATTAAAAAAAAAACCTTCTGTAAGTAGCAGGTTACTAGGAATAAATGAAAATATATTAAATGATCTGTAATAACTAAATCTACCTGTGCTATAGTTTTCTCATCTGTGAAACGTCATTTGCATTCTTAACCTGATCAGTAAAATGTGAGGATCACCTGAAACTTAATTATTTTATTTTATTTTAATTTAGTTTAGTTTGGTTTATTTTATTTTATTTATCTGGAGACACAGTCTCACTCTGTCTCCCAGGCTGGAGTTCAGTGGTGCAATCACAGTTCACTACTACCTCTGCCTCCCGGGTGTGAAAGTGATTCTCGTGCCTCAGTCTCCCAGTAGCTGGGATTACAGGTATGCACCACCACGCCTGGCCAATTTCTGTATTTTTAGTAGAGATGGGGTTTCACCATATTGGCCAGGCTAGTCTTGAACTCCTGGCCTCAAATGATCCGCCTGCCTCAGCCTCCCAAAGTGCTGAGATTACAGGCATGTGCCACCGCACCTGACAAAGCCTTGCATGTTTAAGAATAGACTTTTCAACCATAATTAGACTTTATGGTCTTTTATATTGCTCGTTCTCTTGACCAGTGATAAACTCTAAGAAGGAAAAACACCATAACTCAAGACCTGGAACTCCAGTTCCTTTCCAAATATTTCACATAACAGTTTCACAGCCCTGTCTCCAAAGGCAGTGGCAGAACAAAAAGGCAGTGTATTTCCTCATGGTTACACCACAGATCTCAAGATGTTATGACTGCTTTAAAACGACATCCTCTCTATATACAGTAATTAACATGTTTCTTTTCTACCATCTGCCTAAGAATACTGCTACCCAGCCTGTCAAACACTTAAACCAATATTTCTCAATTCTGGCTCTATATCACAAGCATCCATGAAGATTTAAAAACAAAAAATTACAGATGTCATACCCCTTGCCAGACTCACTGAATCAGAATCTCTAGAGAAGAAATCCAAGCATGTTTGGGCATTGTTTGTACATTTTATTTTTTTCAGCTCCACAAATTAATGTACAGCCATAGTTGAGAAACACTGGGAAACCTTGTGGGGATAAGTATAATTAAGCATTACCTTCCCTAAATAATTTTTTTATATACATATAATCCATTAAATAACTTGTTAGATTTCCTTTTTTTCTAATTGAATAATCATGAATTCCCTATCTCCTTCCAGGTCTTATTTTCCAAATGTTTGATAATTTCCCACTCTCAGCTAAATTAGCTTCTGACTGACTTAATGGAAATATGCTCAAAACAAGTTTAATAAGTCTTTACCAAAGATTAACATAATGAAGAGCACTTCATTTTGCATATTATGGGCTATGAATGTGCTTGCAATACAAAGCCTTTGCCAACTGATTAATTACAGTTTTAGAGTACCCCTATTCTATAGTTGCACCTACTTGATAAACGTCAGTTTTAAAATCTCTTTTTGAGGCTGAGGCAGGAGAATGGTCTAAACCCGGGAGGCGGAGCTTGCAGTGAGCTGAGATCCGGCCACTGCACCCCAGCCTGGGCGACAGAGCAAGACTCTGTCTCAAAAAAAAAAAAAAAAAAAAAAAAAAAATCTCTTTTTGAAGACCACGTATGTTTTCACCAATAAAAATTAACATCAACTTGTTTTCCACTGTAATGTGTAAGGAGCATGGAAATCATCATTTTATCTTAACAAGAAGTAAAAAGCTGAACAAACTGGAAAATGAACAACTCTTCTTAAAGATCTGTAAGAGAAGTGAGATCACAAGACAAGCCACTACCCCCAAACTGGAAAGACAGACAAGTGGATACAGAGAATCACAACTTGCTAAAAGCAGAAACCCATAAGCACAAACTTCTGTGAAAACCAGTGTCTGGGTAAGGAAGCAAGCACTGTAACGGAGGAATAGCTGGAGGCTCAAAATAAACAAGTCAGAAAGTCAAAAACTCCAGGGAAACCCAGTCATAGAGATGTCCCCACATCTTTGTAAATTTCACCTCTAAAGCTTGAGCAGGTTCCGCAATGAATACTGGAGAAAATTCCCTCACGCTACCAGCAGAGGGAAGAGAAAAGGCAATCATTTTTAAATATGCAAGAGCATATTCTGTTCTTAACAACAAGGTCTGCCTTCAGAAATAAGAGTTTTACCAGAGACTAACCTGCTGGGGTTTTATCAGAGACCAACTAACCTGAGAGAAGAAAAATCACTCACTCCAGTGGGCCCAAGTCTTCCAAGTAGAAGAAGAGAAGTACGCAACTCCAGCCCACTTTAGCCCTCCTATTCCACCTAAAAGGGAGCAGGAGGAAGTGTGGGAAGAAGAGATTAAGAAGCACTCCTAAAGTTCACAGTGCAAGAGCATAGACTCACTAAAAAACTGACAGCTAATGACAGGACTATAGCACACTTCCCTTCCCCCCACACCATTACCAAAGGCCTATTTACAGCAGTTCCTTTTACTTAGTACATCATGTCCAGATATCAGGAAAAAATAAAAAGGCAAAAAATACAGTTGGAAGAGATAGAGCAAGCATCAGAATCAGACTTAGAAATGGCAGTAATGTGGCGTTATCAGACTGGGAATTTAAAACAACCATGATCTATATGCTAAGGGAGCTAATGGATAAAGGAGACAATACCAAACAACAGATGGGCAATATAAGCAGAAAGACAGAAATTCTAAGAACCGGTCAAAAAGAAATGCTAGAGTCCAAAAACACTAACAGAAGTAAAGAATGCCTTTGACAGACTCAATAGTAGTCTGGACACAGCTAAGGACAGAATCTCTTAATCTGAGGATACCTCAACAGAAATGTCCAAAATTGAAAAGCAAAGAGAAAAAAGACTGGAAAAAACAGAACAGAGTATCTGAGAACAGTGAGACAACGACAAAAGGTGTACATGTAACAGGAAAACCAGGAGAAGGAGGAACAGAAAGAAACATTTAAAGCAATAATGACTGCGAATTTCCCCTAAATCAATGTCAGATACCAACCACAAATTCAAGAAGCTAAGAAAATACCAAGCAGAATAAATGCTTTAAAAAAAAAAAAAAAAAGGCTACACCTAGACATATTACATTCAAATTGCAGAAATGCAAAGATTAAAATAAAATTCTTGAAAGAAGCCATTGGAAAAACACCTTACCAACAGAGGTGCAGAGATAAAAATTATTTCTGACCTCTCACAAGAAACCACGCAGGCAAGAAGAGAGGGAAATAAAACATTTCAAGTGCAGAAAGTTAAAAAAAAAAAAAAACCTGGAATTCTGTGCACTGCAAAATTAGCCTTCAAAACTGAAGGAGTAATAAAAACTTGCCCAAACAAAAACTGACTAAATTTACTGCCAGTTGACCTGCACTGCAAAAAATGTCAGAGTTGTTTTTTTCTTAAAGAAAATGACATAGATCAGAAACTCAGCTCTACATAAAGGAAGACAGCATCAGAGAAATAAATAGAGGCAAAAATAAAAACTTTTCTATTTCTTAATTGATCTAGTAGTAATAGTTTGTTCAAAATAATGACAGCAACAATGTATTCAGTTTATGTATGCTTATATATATAAACACTTACATATGCTTATATATAGGCAAAATGAATGACAGCAATGACATAAGTGATGACAGTAAAGAATTACAGGCCGGGTGCGGTGGCTCACGCTTGTAATCTCGGCACTTTGGGAGCCCGAGGTGGGAGGATCACGAGGTCAGGAGATCGAGACCATCCTGGCTAACACGGTGAAACTCCATCTCTACTAAAAATACAAAAAATTAGCCGGTCGTGGTGGCAGGGGCCTACAGTCCCAGCTATACTCGGGAGGCTGAGGCAGGAGAATGGCATGAACCCGGGAGGCGGAGCTTGCAGTGAGCCGAGATCGTGCCACAGCACTCCAGCCTGGGCGACAGAGCGAGACACCGCCTCAAAAAAAAAAAAAAAAGAATTACAATTTCTTCTTGTTATTATAAGGTACTCATATTACCTGTGAAGCAGTATAGTGTTCTTTCAAAGTAGACCCAGATTAATTCTAAATGTATACTGTATATTCTAGAGCAACTATTTTAAAAAATTTAAAAAGTATAACTGATACACTAAGAAACTGATATGCTAAGAAAGAAGAGAAAATGTGGAACCATATAAAATGCTCAATTAAAACCACAAGAGGCATAAAAAGAATGGGAAACAAAAATAGAAACAAAAACAAGGGCAACAAATAGAGAACAGTAACAAATATGGTAGGTATTATTCAAAGTATATCAACATTCACTACACCAATTAAAAGACAGATCATCAAAGTGGGTCTAAAACTAAGACCCAGCTATATACGCTGTCTGTAAGAAATTCACTTTAAATATAAAGACACATATAGGATAAAAATAAATAGATGAAGAAAGATATGCCATGCTATCACTAACAAAAGAAAGCAAAGTAGCTATATTAATTTCACACACAGACTTCAGACCAAGGAAAGTTATCAGAGATAAAGAGGGGCATTACAAAATGAAAAAAGAGTCAATTCTCCACGAAGGCACAACAATCCTTAAAGTGTTTGAGCCTAAGAACAGAGTGTCAAAATATATGAGACAAAAACTCATAAAACTGCAAGGAGAAATATATGAATCCACTATTACAGTTGTAAACCTTAATATCCCTCTATCAGAAATGGACAGATCCAGCAGGCAGAAAAAAAGTGCCAACAGAGCTGAACTCAACACCACCCTCTACCAACTAGATATAATGGACATCTACAGTCTACGTTATCCAGTAACAGCAAAATACACATTCTTCTCAAACTCGCATGGAACATTAACCAAGATAGACTATATTCTGTGCCATAAAATATACCTCAAAAAATTTAAAAGAATACAAATTATACAATGGCAGCTCTTGGAACACAATGGAAGTAAACTAAAAATTGGTAACAAAAAGAGCTGGAAAATCCCAAAATATGTGGAGATTAAACAAAACAATTCTAGTAACACTTGGGTCAAAAAAGATATTACGAGAAAAATTTTTAAATGTTTTGAACTAAATAAAAATGAAAACAACTTATCAAAATTTGTGGGAAACACAGAAAATAGTACTTAAAGGGAATGTATACCATTCAATTCATATATATTAAAGAAGAAACAGCTAAAATCAATCATTTCCACTTTAAGAAACTACAAAAAGAGGAGGAAACTGAATCCAAAGTAAGCAGAAGAAAATAAATAATGACAGTTAAGAAAGACATCAGTGAAACTGAATACAAGAGATCAAAGGAGAAAAATCAACAAAACTAAAAGCTGCTTCCTTCAAAAAAAAAATCAATAAGCTTCTAGCCAGGCTAAGGAAAAAGGAGAGGGGACACAAATTACTAACATCAGAAATGAAAGACGGACATCACTTTAATTTCCATGGACATTAAAAGGATAATAAAGGAATACTAAAAACAAATCTATGCCCACAATTTTGATGGCACAGATGAAATGGACCAACTCCTTGAAAGATACAACCTACCAAAAGTCACACAAGAAGAAAGAGACAATCTGAATAGGCCTGTATACATTAAAGAAACTGAATCAATTAATAGATTCCCAAAACAGAAAGTACCAGGACCAGATGGGTTAACTGGTGAATTATGCCAAATTTCTAGTCTCTTTCAGAAGACAAAAGCAGAGGAAATATATTCTAACTCATTTTATTAGCCCAGCATTACACTAATACAAATACCAAAGGCACTACGAGAAAAGAAAACTAAGATCAATCCCTCTCATGAAGATGCATGCAAAAATTCTCAATAAAATTTTACCAAACTGAATTCAATAATGTATAAAAAGAATCACACAGTATGACCAAATGAGATTTATACCAGGTATGCAAGTCTAGTTCAACATTTGAAAACCAATTAATGTAATCCATTACATTAACAGGTTAAAAAAGAAAAATCACATGATTATATCAACTGATGCAGAAAATCCAACACTCATTCCAGATAAACACTGTCAGTAAACTAGGAATACAGGGGAAGTTCCTCAACTTGATAAAGAACATCTACATAAAACCTACAGATAACACACTTAATAGCAAGACACTCGAAGTTTCTCCACTGCAATCAGAAACAAGGCAAGGATATCCCTCTTATCACACCTTTCAACACTGTAATGGGAGCACCAGCTAATGCAATGAGCAAAGGAAATAAAATGTATACAGATAGATTAGGAAGAAAGAAAGAAAACTGTCTTTGTTCACTGATAACATGATCAACTACGCAGCTATCAGAAAGAATCAACAGAAAAACTCCTGCAACCAATATGTGACTATAGCAAAGCGGCCAGGATATGCAAGCTTAACATATAAAACTCATTCACACCCAGGCGCAGTGGCTCATGCCTGTAAACCCCAGTACTTTGGGAGGTAAGATCACTGGAGTCCAGGAGTTCAAGACAAGCCTGGCTGACATGCCAAAACCCTGTCTCTACAACAAACGTAAAAATTAGTTGCGTGTGGTGGTGTGCACCTGTGGTCCCAATTACTCAGGAGGCTGAGGTAGAAAGATTGCTTGAACCCAGGAGGTCGAGGATGCAGTGAGCTGTGTTTGTGCCACCACACTCCAGCCTGGGAAACAGGGCAAGATCCTGTCTCTAAAAAAGAAAAAAAAAAAAGGTCAGTGCCTTCCTTATATACCACAAAAGAACCAGTGGAATTTGAAATAATTAATCTGAAATTATTTGAAATTTATATTAGCACCCCAAAAAATGAAATACTTAAATATAAATCTAACAAATACGTACAAGATCTACATGAGGAACAGCACAAAACTCTGGACATGAGAATATTCTGCATGATATTATAATGATGAAAGACATGTAATTATATTTGTCTAAACTCATAAATTGTACAAAGAATGAACCCTATCATAAAGACTTTGGATGAAAGTGATGTGTCAATGTAGATTCAGTGTACCACTCTGCTGATAATGGAGAAGGTTACAAATGTTTTGGGACAGGCAGTATATAGAATATCTCTGTACCTTCCATTTAGTTTTGCTATGAACCTAAAACTGCACTAAAAAATGAAGTCTGTTTAGAAAATATATTAAAAATGAAGATAGCCACATCATCAAGATAATAAGAGTAGGCAAAATTAATTTTTACTGCTTACTCAATGCTAATATTCTGCTAATCTCATTTAAGTAAAACTACAAAATGAACTATTTCTGCAGTAAAAATTTAACAAAATGCTAAGAATAACCATGAAAAAATGTGTACATCAACATTTAAAACTTTAAGTCAAGACAACTGTAACATTTTACAAATGTCCAACAGGATCTGAAAACTTAGTTCGGTCAACTGCTTTCTTTTAATGCGAATAAAACAAGCACTACAACAGAAAATTGCAGCATTCAGACTAATATGTAATTATAGTATTCACTGGGTTGGAATAGGCCTCTAGTTATCTCCTTCCACTATTATTTTTAGTAAGAAATTTATTATTATTTGTAAACAAATTAGAGTGGTTGAAAACAATCATTCTTAATATTCACTGTTTTGGAGTTAGGACTATTTTTGAAGAGGCAAAAATGAATTATATTTATTATCACAGGCCATTACTTAGAATGGTTTTTGATATACAAATATACTTTTAAAGGAATCACTTGTTCAAACTACTATTTACTATGGAGTCATAAACAAGAGTGGTCTGGGTTAAATGAACAAGAAAGAATGTAAATTCTCACATGTAAGTAAAAACAGCTTTTTATCCCAGCATCCATTCCCAGATGCCTAATGGCTAAGTTCTTTTCTCAACTATGTTCAGTTAATTTTAAAAGAAAAATACAACACATTATGAAAAATACAGTGCAAAAAAGCACAGATGGAAAAAATCTGTTTCAACTCTTCTCCTTTTCAAAAGACAAAAAGAGACAAACACACAAAAGGAAAAACATTTAGCAGAAAGTACTGCAATAGCTGATGCCGCCAGATTTATAGTCACCTCTGACAGAGTGCTGCTGTGAAAAAGCAGAGGTACTGCTATCACAAGAAAAGACTATGTACTTTCAAGAAAGAGCAGGATTAAGCACTCTTCAACAAACAACTTCACCAGGAAAAGCTTCAAAAGTTCCAGACTGCACTTATTTGGGAAAAAAAAAAAAAAAAAAAAGACCAAACACTATTATTAAAACACCTCCAACTGTTTAAAACTTGATGTTTAACAATAACTACCATGTAAGTTCTAGGACTCATCATATCTTTTACAAATAACAAGCTGTATAAAGCAAACCTTATTTTTCAAATGAAGATTAATATAAAACAAAAATTAACAGCTACTTTTTATTTAAAAATCTTGCTAGGTGAATGTTCACGTTAAAATCATAGCTCCAATAAATATAAAGAAATATGCTCAGCATGTTATTTCATTTGTCATATATATATTTACATATACTTCCAAAAGAATACTAGTTGGAGAAATGAAATCAAGTAAAAATTAGCCTCATTTACTAAATAAAATTATATTTTTATTTACTGCTACTGGAAAAATGCAAAAAGTGGTCAGTGGGCAACTATTAAATATTTTCAAAAAGTAGATATAATTTCAGTTTCCAATTAAATTACCATGTATGTTCTTTCCAACAAGAAGCATGTAATATATCTGATTCTAAAGAAAGTGGCCAAAAATCTGAATTTTCTTCTAGGAGCCTTGTGAATTTTTTGTCTGTTTGTTTTGTTTTTTGTTTTTGAAACGGAGTCTCACTCTATCACCCAGGCTGGAGTGCAGTGGCACGATCTCAGCTCACTGCAACCTCCGCCTCCCGGGTTCAAGTGATTCTCCTGCCACAGCCTCCCGAGTAGCTGGGATTACAGGCACCTGCCACCACGCTTGGCTAATTTTTGTATTTTTAGTAGAGACGGTGTTTCACCATGTTGGTCAGGCTGGTCTCGAACTCCTGACCTCAGGTGATCCGCCTGCCTCAGCCTCCCAAAGCTGGGATTCCAGGCGTGAGCAACTGTTCCCAGCCATGAATTTTTTAAAAATACATTATTCATTTTTCAGGTAGTTTTTTTCCCAGTTATTTTAGACAAACATCTGTAACATCAAAGAAGCCACAATATTTTAATAAAATGTTTACATTCACTTTTATCTTTAAAGGCATCTATCTAAATGTACTACACATATGTATATGATATTAAGAAAGATATTAAGAAAAAGCTACAAGGCAAGTATATTTTTAATTAAAATTAGGAAGTCAAGCTAAGCACTTCAATTATTGAGCTAATCATTAAACTACCCTCAAAGGATGCCTAATTAAGCTACTTTTTTTTTTTTTTTTTGAGACAGAGTCTCCCTCTGTCACCCAGGCTGGAGTGCAGTGGCTGGATCTCAGCTCACTGCAAGCTCTGCCTCCCGGGTTCATGCCATTCTCCTGCCTCAGCCTCCCAAGTAGCTGAGACTCCAGGCACCTGCCACCACTCCCGGCTAATTTTGTGTGTGTGTGTGTGTGTTTTTTTTTTTTTTTTTTTTTTTAAGTAGAGACGGGTTTCACCGTGCTAGCCAGGATCCTCTGGATCTCCTGACATCGTGATCTGCCTGCCTCGGCCTCCCAAAGTGCTGGGATAACAGGCGTGAGCCACCGCACCCAGCCTAATTAAGCTACCTTTATTATTATACTAATCATAATTCAATAGAGATAACACCCCTCTCACAAGATTAAAAAAGAAACTATAAAAATAATCTACCTTGATATATAGAGTTACTGTGTATTATTAAAAATTACTGATTCTTGGCTAGGCGCAGTGGCTCACGCCTATAATGCAAGTACTCTAGGAGGCTGAGGTGGGTGGATGGCTTGAGCTCACGAGTTCAAGACCAGCCTGGGCAAAATGACAAAACCCCATCTCTACAAAAAAATACAAAAACTAGCCAGGCGTGGTGGCAGGCGCCTGGAGTCCCAGCTACTTGGGGGACTGAGGTGGGAGGATCCCTTGAGCCTGGGAGGCAGAGGCTGTAGTGAGCCCAGATAGCACCACTATACTCTACCTGGGCAACGGAGCCAGATCTTGTCTCAAAAAAAAAAAAAAAAAAAAAAATTACTGATTCTTTTTAGGACTCTTTTATTTGTGATGAAATTTCAACTAGCAGCAAGTGCTATTAATGAAATTTAAACATAAAAATGTATTTCTTACTGAACATTCTTCTCTGCATATCCTTTAAAAACAAGCCAGGCTGATAAACTAAGGCAGAGATTGGCAAACTTTGGCCTGTGGACCAAATCCAGCCAACTGCTTGATTTTATAAATAAAGTTTTATTGACGCACACTTATTCTTTACATATTGTTTTTGGTTGCATTGTGCTACATATAAGCAGAGCTTAGCAGCTGTCACAGAGACCACAAAGCCTACCATAATTTGCTATCCAGCCTTATATAGGAAATGTTCGCTGACTCCTAAAGACTTAGATCTTCTTTAAATGTCTGCGCACACACACATACTCATCCACCCTATGATCCTTACTGAAGGACATAAAGTTGATCATTTAGGAATCCGTACGTTCCCTCGTCTTGATTTTATAATTTATACACTCCTACTATCTAATTTCTGGACTCTTGATAAAGGAGACGATACTGGCTGATTTTGCTGATTTGCATTACTTTGGACTGCACTGTATCTTGTCATATCCTGTAACATTCTTCATAGGTTATTTTAAAAGAAAATGCCACTCCATATTACAGCTATAACTTCCAAAAGGTCTATTTTTAGACATTTAATGTCACATATTACTTATAAAGAAATGGCAATATAGAAATCAAAATCTTAAAGGCTCATCTAAGAAAAATATGGCTAAATAGGTTAGAAGTGGGGATGGAATCAAACCAAAACATATGTCACAAAGACAAAGACACTGGGTTTTAAACATAAGAATTATTTAAACACAGAAAAGTTTATTCTAGACTTCTAGACTTAAGGATCACTAAACACATGGCCATTGCGGAACACTGACTGTAGGCAGCCAACTGCGTCAACAATTCTTACCCCTACCGCCTTCACCTCAGCTTACCTTCCACTCATGGCCAAAAGAAAAAAGATAAGTTACATGGTAAACAGAGCTGGTGTACAAAATGTATTTAAAAGTAAATATGAGGAAAATAAGAGATTAAACCAATCAACTAGAATTGCTAAATCTGAAAGTAGATGATGGCATTACACTTAAATTATTTAAAAATGATAATACAGATACATAGAAGATCATGAAAAAGTCCTTATTTTTATGGCTGCTAATAAAGATCAGAAATGTGTTCAAATTAAAGTACAAAATAATTGTATAGAAACCTGAATGTCTCTACAGGAAGTCTGAGTAATTAAATCAGAAAGTACCATAACTTCTCCTTAGAATGTGTGCTGCATATGACTAAGGGAAGAGAAATGTATCAAGTACCTTTTGGCAGTTTTGTATGATTATAGTTTTATGAACTCTTAGTTTATTTCATAAAAATCAAGTCAGTAATCACTTTGTTTTGCTTCCCAAGAACTTTTGTAGAATGACAATATGTTTAAAATTGATCTTAATTCAAATCCAAATTTAAAAGGTATTAATAGTGAAATGCCCTTTTCTCTGTATCAATCTGTTATACTCTTAAACAGATAAACATCTGTTTAGGTCAAACCAAAAACTATTTCCTTAATCTGCCACCCCAAAATACCAAGTATACCTTCTGATGATGCTAATATAGCAAATCAGCTCAAGAAACTCTCATTTAAACATCGAAAACAAATACACATTCTGATTATTACTAATTATTACTGCCATATTACTGATATCCTAATTATTAATTTTCTTCTTGTAGCTGGGCACAGTAGCTCATAATCTTTAATCCCAGTTTGAGCCCAGGAGACCAGCCTCAGCAACATACTACGACCCCATCTTTGCAAAAAAGAAAAAAGAAAAAGAAAAAGAAAAAAAATACACACACGCACACACACACACACACAAAATTATGTGAGCCAGGTAAGGAGGCTCACATCTGTGGTCCCAACTATTTGGCAAGCTGAGGCAGGAAGATCATTGAGCCTGGGAGGTCTAGGCTGCAGCGACCTGTGATTGTGCCACTGTATTCCAGAGCGAAACCTTATCTCAAAAAAAAAAAAAGAAAAAAATTCTTCTTGTAAATAATTGCCTCTTCCAGGACATAAAAGTAAAGCCAAATTGATCCAACACTTAAGCTTATCTTTTATTTAGTGATACTCAAGCCTATAGTCCAGTTACTTACATGTAAATGCCCAGCAAGTATTACTCTAAGTTATTATAGTATACAATTACCACATTTAGTACTCAAATTACATACTAGCAATTCAAGGGAGATAGTCTCTATAATAAATCTCTAAAGATTAATCAGATCATATGATCAGGAATTCAATATTCTTAAGTTAATTTATTTTAATTTTACATCCTGACATTTAACAACCAAGAAAGAAGGTAAATTTTGTTAATAGTATTAAAAAAAAGTCCTGGTTTCCTATTTCATAATGAAACCTTATCTGTTATACACAGAAAAAGCTACAACCCACCATCTTAATATTCAATGTGAGCTACTGTTTCAAGAAAGACATTTGTATTAGTTCATTCACATGCTCTTTCCTGGTCCCTCCTGTAAACAAAGGTTTACACTTGTGCTTCTACTGACTTGGATTATGAATGTAGTCAATGGACACAAAGCTGAGGGAGCCACAATGGTATGGAGTCTAATACTTCATTCTCTTTAACAGGAACTCAGAACAACCAACCAGAAGATCCCTCTACAGGAACACAGTCCAAAGAATTCCTAAATCCCCCACAGAAAAAGAAATTCTAAGATCCAAAAGTTGGAAGGATTCTTGGAAATAACACATCCCAATTTCCTCATTTTACAAGAAAGGAAACTGAAGCACAGAGATTTTAGTTCACTTATACAAAGTAAGTCTGAAGATTATTAGAACAAGAATCTCCTAATAATAAGGTAATGGTAATTCTTCCAAAGTGCCTTTACTTTTTCCTTTAGGATGGCAAAATTAAATTGTAATTTAAAATGAATCATACTGAAAACCAAACAGAAAACAAAGAGAACATCCAACAGAGAAAAAAACTCATCTTACTTAAAGCAGAAAGGCTTACAAAACACAGACTTGATTCTCCAATAGTTAACATATTCTTTTCAATTCCATGGCTTTTATCACATGTGTTTCCCTCCACAAGAAATCCATTGCAAAATAAACTGTTTCCAAGCAGATTCCATTTCTGGTTGTTCGGAAATAAATGTGCCTATTCCTCCTGCTGCAGTAGTCTATGCTAAGAATCACAACTTACAGCTGATACAGCACTCATTCTTCCTTTTATGCAATGTCCTCTTGAATGAGGAGCTAAGAGTTGAGATATGAGCTGAGTATTTCAAGCTCCTTGTTTCTCCTGCACAACTACAATTCCAAATGACCAAAACTCTTCCATGAACAAAAAGGATGGAGGAGGAGGAAAGCGGTTATGAACAAAAATGATGGGGAGGGAGAAGAGTGGACAAAAATCTGGCGTGGTGGCTCATGCCTGTAATCCCAGCACTTTGGCAAGTTGAGCTCAGGAGTTCAAGACCAGCCTGGACAATACAGTGAAACTCTGTCTCCGCCAAAAATAAAACAAAATAATGGTGGCACACACCTCTGGTCCCAAATACTTGGTAGGCCAAGATGGGAGGATTGCTTAAGCCCAGAAGGTGGAGGTTGAAGTGAGCTATAATCCTGCTACTGCACGCCAGGGTAACAGAGTGAGACCCTGACTCAAAAAAAAAACAACAAATAAACAAACAAGAAAAAACACTGGCTAAATTCTAAACTAATTATTTTACTTTTAGCCTATTTCAAACGAAAATCATTTCCAATTTTTTTCATAGCATAATTATGTTTTATAGAATAAAATTAAGTAGCAAGTCAAAATATTCTAATGCTATCTTATAAGTACTGTACAGAAAGTCATTAATCAATTTAGCATTTACTATATGTGAGAAACTTTCACACACATTAATCTAAGTCGCAATTTTGAAAACTTGTGGTTGAGAAGAACATAACCTTTTTTTTTTGAGATGGAGTCTTGCTGTGTCACCCAGGCTGCAGTGCAGTGGCACAATCTTGGCTCACTGTAACCTCCGCCTCCCAGATTCAAGCGATTCTCCTGCCTCAGCCTCCTGAGCAGCTGGGATTATAGGCACACACCACCATGCCAGGGTAATTTTTGTGTCTTTAGTAGAGATGGGGTTTCACCATGTTGGTCAGGGTGTTCTCAAACACCTGACCTCGTGACCCACCTGCCTTGGCCTCCCAAAGTGCTGGGATTACAGGCGTGAGCCACCATGCCCGGCCGAACACAACCATTTTAAAAACAAACTCAAAGAAAAGAACAGTGCTTTTCAATATCTTTTCCTCAAAGTTTGTATTAGCTACAAAAATTAATGAAATGGAGGCCTTCCTACACAGTTGCCACTCAGTATTCACTGAGAGAAATGACGGACCTGAAAATTAAAGCCACAGAAAAACTCTCATATGAATAATAATCACGTATTATAATAAAATGTAATAATCATGTATCCACCAAAATATCCCTTCATGATCGGAAAAGCTACACACACACATTTTAGTAGATTTAACCGTGACAATAACCTCACAAGCCAGGTAGCATTATTATTCTTATTCAACTGGTGAAGAACTTGGGCTAAATGCCCAACCAGGGGCACCTGGAAGTGTTTTGGAGGGTCTGGGTTGCCACATTGACAGGGGAGGCAACATGGGCATTTAGTAGGTGGGAGACGAGGATATTAAATATCCTGCAACGCACTGGACAACCCCACAGAATTATCCTGCCCAAAAAGCTACCACTTTGAGAAACACTGACAGAAAATAAATGGACAATGCCAAACAGCTACTAATGACTTTAAACATAAATTCAATAACAAAATCCTGGAAATCACCAAGGACCAGCCAAAAAAACCAAAACCAAACAGTAAAAGTATATCAAATTCTCACATTAAAATAGGAAGTCTAGGCTCCTCTCTCAAAATGATAACACAATAAAAGTTAAAGATAACATAATTTCAACTCAACATTTCTCTGCCACTTCTTTGCCAAGTTTTTCACTTCGCTTGTAATTGCCTCATTACTTTACTTGCAAAACCTTATCATCTTTAGTTACTCCCTAAGATTTTATACAAACAAGTCATGCCCTTCTCCACTTCCCATTCTGCCACCCCTGTTTTGGATCCACTTTACTACCTATATGGATTAATAGTTTTCTGTGAGGTTCACTTGGTCCATTCTTTTCATCTATACCACTACACCACTAATCATGCTAAAAAATCACACTTTCTTCCTGTCAGCATCTCCTATTACATAATTCCTAACTGAACATCATGCAGATATCTCAGGTTAATATTCAAGACCCTCAACAGCCTCCTTATTTCTCCTGCTAACTCATTTATTCCAACCAGCCTCTTTTAGTATTCCTCCAAACTAGCATAATTCCCTTTTCCATGCTTTTGCCCATACTGTTTTCCTTGCCTAGAATAATTTTCCCACTCCTTCCTCTCTGTCATTCTGAATCCTTATTTACCCATGTATAGAAATGTTCATCAAATGCAACAAATTTACATGTAACCTGACTTTGTGTAATGTCAGTAGAGCCCCAAATAATTCTCTAATTTCGACTGCTTATTTAGTTCCAGTCCTTCGGTTAGAACTGGAAACTTTTTGAAGAGAAGGACCACATTTTCATTTCTTTTGTATTACTCCTCTAGAAGAATACATAGCTACTTGAAATCATAAAATTCTTCCTTGAAGAAATCATTTAATACTGCACCTTCATTTTTATAGTAAGGAAAAAAAACTAATTCAAGGACATGTAATTATTTAGTGGAAAGAGAGGAACCAGAATTCAGGCCACAATTTATAATCTAATGTTGTCTGACACTCAAGTGCTTGTTAAATCAACTCTAAGGTAAAAAAATCATTTTGTAAGCCTGTCTCCAGCAACATTACTCTGCATTATAAAAGACAATCCATGCCAGGTCAAAATAGAGATTGTCTATATCACTGTATTTTCCACCAGTCAAGAAGACAATGAATGAGGTTCTTCCATAATAATTTGACAATTCATTTTTAAACCTCAAATTTTTACACAAGTTCAGTAAACCTGAAATTCCATTTTCTGCTCAGTCCTTGAAATATTCACATATAAAATGATCTCATTGTGTTTAGAAAAAAATTTATTTTAAAAATAATATCAGGGTAACCCATGATTACATTACAGTATGAAGCAATTTGAAATTTTAGTAGTAAATCAGAAGTCTAGATAAAGACAACAGCATTATTAAAAATACCTTCATTCTTCAATCTCATATTCTCTCCAGAAGCCAAGAAGGTTTAGCATTCAGCATATTTATATCATCTGTCATTTGCTATACATTAATGTAGCAAACACATTTAATTTATTTTGCCTCATTATTTATCTTATTAAAGGATTCAGATTTTTCATTAATCCTTGTCTACAAACATTAGCTATCAGTTATACCCTTCTTGTCTGGTTTTTTGGTTTTAACCCAGAGTAAATAAATCAATTTAGTAAAGTCTTCTGACATTTAGGATGACATTCATCAGTTAAACTACATATACATTTGGAATTGTAATAGCCTAATCTTACTTCTAAAAACATCGCCTACTTTTCAATCTGCAAGGAAAATACTTTATCTAGAAGTCCATTTTCTGCTGTAAAATGTGACAACTTTTTAGGATAATTGTGTTACAGATTACAAGAGTCTAATATAAGAAGAGAATAAAGGATCAAAAGAAACCAATTACAATAGGAAAATCTACGAAAGCTCCAAGTTAATATATACACACTTGTAGTAAATCTGCACGTTAAACCAATGTGGAGATTTGGAATTCAGGTGTCTAGTTTCAAAAATAACAAAGAAAAAGATACTAACATATATCTTAAAGCACATATATGGAAAATGAGATAAAATAAAAAGGGCTTAGTCACTTTCTATAAATCAGAACCATAATAAATAAAGCTCATAGCTCATCTGCTACTTAAACTCAACAGAAGGAATGACTAGGTGGTATTACTGGCAAGGAAGCCAATTTATCACTCTGGAATGTTCATAGAAATCTCATAAAAAGGCAAAGTAGAAAGTAATTTGGTAAATAGTTTTTCAGACTTCCTTCTTACTAAGGAGGTTCTAAAAACATTTTAGAGTATAATTGCAAACTGTAATTACAGGTTCACTTTTATTCACATATTTAACTATAAAAAGTATACCAAAAGTCATAGACAAGCGATAATTTTGGCCACCTGATCCTTGATTTTAATTGGCAATTAGCACTAGGCCTAACAATTTACACCTTTTGTGCCATATCAATTACTCAAAAGCATTAGGGTAAAAGTGTTGTCTAAGAATCTGGTTTTATAAAATCAGCCCTGCTGGTGGTACTCACTTATAATTACACTAAATTATAAAAGGGCTAGTTTGGCTGTTACAAGGAAAAAAGGTTATTTACCAAAAGAATGTCGAGACCACACTGGGAAAACAGTAAAACCTAAACTCATTTTAAAGAAAAGCAAAATAATGGAAAAATAGCTTATGTAATTCAACTTCACTTTCCTTCTTCTAGTCCAGTTATGCGATTCTTTTGCTGGGAAAAAAAAGAAACTGCTTTCAGTTCCAAAGAATGCATCTAGATCCAACGCTATACTAGTCTTGTCTACTATAGTTTTGCTGAACACTCAGGACCCACACTGACAAAATAACTTCATTCCCATCTTCACACAACAACCCTAAACTGGATGGTCTTGATCATTGAGTTCAGGAATAAATATACCTAAACAATTGAAGCCAAAAAATACTCTGGTCATAACCATCTAGATATTTGGGCAAGAGCACTTGAGACATACTGTCTCAGAAATTAACAGATTCAGATCTAGCCTGGTCAGATTTTATCGCTTATATAGGTATGACTGCATAGTATTTACTACATATAGTAGACTTCACTTAGTAACACAATTCAATAGTCCATCCTAAAACTTCTATTAGCATTTTGAAGACAGCACATTAAATCACAAATAAAACTTGAGGCATTATCTTTATATATATATGTGTATATATATCTATATCACATAGTACTTCTTTGAAATAATGACTTTAAAATGTAAGTAAAATGCCTGGCACATGTTTAACTCAAATGCAGATTCCCTCGCTCCTTCTCAGGAACCAGAAAAATCTAAAATGCAAAGAGGTAAAGCTCCTCCCTTATCCCTTATTTCTTTTCTTTCTTTTCTTCCTTTTTTTTTTTTTTTTGGACAATAATAATGTCTATTGAGATCATCTAGTGACTTTGTTTTTCTATTTATCACCAACACATTACTCATTAATATGTAGGAAGTAGATATCCTACAGATGGATGAATTCAAATCTTATTAAGTTTAAAAATAAGAATATATTTCGGTTAAGTATGTTTCAAAGTCACAGTAAAAGAAAACACATTTCAATATAAAAATAGAAAGTGAGCAGTCTGTACTGCTCTCACTAAAAAATTATCTTGAAAAAAATCTTTTGAAGTATTTGAAAAAAATGCTTGATAAAACTAATATAGTTCATACATAACCAGGAAAATTCTTTCTATACTAGTAGTTTAATGTATAGTAACCTAACAGTTTTTACAAATACATAACAAATGTAGACTATGAGAGAAAAAATATATCAAGAAAATAAATTTAACCCTATGCATTTTTCAAGAAAATGCTCTAAAAAATGGTAGAAGTATTAACCATTTATAACTTTATAGAAAATTAATTTGCTGCATTTATCTTCTGCTAATTATTTTTCTACACGGACATGTCAAAAACAACCAAATTCAGATTCAAATCCAATCTCCAATTTATTAGAATAGGTCATAAGTTCAATATCTACCATGCATAATATTTTTTAAATTGTCTTTAAATCTCATCCTTAACATACCCCATTCATCAGACCAATAGTATAAGCAGATATATTTTTCCTCATAAACTTCTATCTCCTTACAAATAAAATAGTTATTATAACAAAACTTTAGACCTCTCTTTGGATATATGTTTAGCTACTATAAACGAAGAGCTGAGAAACATCACAGCAGTATATAAGCTGAATTATAATCAAGGGAAAAGCCAACACATGATTTCTCATAGTATATATCTGATCACACCAACAGGAAAATAAAAATTTTCTTTGGAACTAATCCTCAGAAGGACTGGGGAGAAGTTAAAAAAGTAGAAGTTAAAAAATAAAATTAAAAAAAGGATACAGCCTTAAAGCACCAGTCTGAGTTCCCACCGCCAGGATCTTCTGTACAGGATCAAAGGCCAGGGCTGAGGGTTGATAGGGAAATCCATGGCGAACAGTCTAGGGATGGGCAAGTGACATCACAGCAACCAAGGCAGCAAGCGAAATTTAAAAATAGAAAAGTCAACAGAGGCGTTAGAATTTAGAACCACTACCACTGATGCAAAACACATACACATGCACTTACTGCTTTTAAAAAAAATAAGTGAAACCTACACTCACAAAGTCACTCACATAGAACCTGAAACAAAAACCTAGTCCAGCGATATACTTTAATTTCGCTTTTCCATACTGGTATTCCATAGAAGAAAATATTTTATTAATATTCCATACTATTACATCGACACCAAATGACTAAAGTTTGCAATAGTACAAAATTCTGTAAACCCATTAAATGCAATTCATACTTTATTTTGGCAGTATTCATTTCATCATTATTTTATTTGGATGCTAACGCAAGTACTTCTAAGGAAAAGCTGTCATATAATTACTTTAGTCAAGCATTCAGTAGAGCAATAATCAAACCTCTATCTCAACATTTTACACTTGTAACAGAACGAAGATGAGTACAACATATATTTTTGCAATTTACTATTAAGGCCATAATCATTTTAGGGCATTAGACATACACACACACACACACACACACACACACACACACACTTTTAAGAAACTCTGACATACAAATACATAGCTATTTAAGAGAAAGGCAGGTATTAATACCGAGACAAGTTTGTGTTTCTTATTAAGCAGCTGGTGAATTAATTCGCTGCATCATTCTTTCTGAATTACAGAACGCTATGGCAATCATCGTGCCATTAACAGGCAAAAATCTCAGTACTAACTTTTTAACAAACAATGATAAAAAGAACCCTACGATTTCATATCGTAAGCCACTCACCACATTTTAAGGGAAAAGTGATGAGCAAAGGTGTGGTAGAACAGGTTTGGCTTTTTGATAAACAACATTCATTAGACACCGTTTCCAAAGGAAACTTCGAAGTTGGTGAATCATATTAAAACGCTTGAATATAAAAGCTTCCAGGTTATTACTGGCAGTGTCAGAATACAAATTAAGGGTCGGATAATAGTTTGAAGCAACCTTGAACTGACTGCTGCATGTGCAAAGGGAAGAGAGAAAAATCAACGAGAAGGAGTAAAGGTATCAATCTCCAAAATAACCCACCGAAGAAAGGTTTGCCAGGGGAGGAGCGAGCATTTTATTAGAGTTATTATTATTACTGGCGTTCTCTTCCCTTGCATTCCCATGTAAAGCCCGAGTAGCCCCCTTAAAACAACCCCAATTTTTCAATGACGGCGTCGCGGGGCTGCGCGCTCCGTTCACCTTGCAGAGCTGAAAGTGCTCGGACTGGAGCGTTTCCTGGATCTCCGGCTCCCGGTTCCCAGGCGGATGCTGCTGCTGCTGCTGCTGCTGCGACGCCGAGGACGAGCTGGCGGTCAGGCCGTCCAGCACCTTCCTGATGTTGAATTTCCTCATGGTCTCGGAGGGGCTCCCCCGCAGCCCGGGAGGGGAGGCACGGGGGTCCCCAGACGGGGGAGACTACCCGGGGCCGAGGGCAGTTTCGACCGCGGAAACGAAGGAGTGGGAGTGTAAGGGCAAGGAGGCAGCTGGAGGGAAGCAAAAGATAATCCGAACAGGAAATACTGCGACGACAAGAGAGGCGGCCGCAAGAACCCCGGGCGGCGACCCCTCTTCCTCCGAGGCCGCCGCTGCTTGGCGCGGCTGCTGCGGCGCCGCTTCAGCCGCCGCCGCCGCCTCCTCGCTCCGCGGCCAGGCAGCAGCAGCAGTGGCGGCGGCGCCCGAGCCCGCTCAGCCCAGCCTCACCTGGCCGCGGGCGGACTCTGCGCCGCGCCGCCGCCCCGGCTCGCCCCCGCCGCCGCCACCGTCGCCGCCGCGTCCATGGCCCGCGGCCGCGCCGCTGCTCGCCTGCCCCGGCCCCGCAGTCCCTCGGGCGTCCTCCGGCTCCTTCTCCTCCTCCCGGGGGTCGCCGGCGCCCTGTCCGCGGCCGCCGCTCGGCCTCCCAGCCGCTGCCCGCCCGGCCTCGCACACTAGGCGCCTGGGGTGGGTCCCCGCGCCGCCTGCCTCGCTCCGCCTCGCTCCTCCGCCGCTGGACCGGCCCGCCCTCGCCGCTCCCGAGCCCGGCTGCGTTCCTCAGGCGCCGCCGCGGCAGTCGGCTCTCCCCGCCCAGCTGCTCCCCCTCGCCTGACAGGGCGCCTCGACACACGACACCAACGCCCGCCCCGAGCAGCAGCGGCAGCCGCGGTTACAGCGCGGGCCACGGCGGTGGCGGCAGCAGGGCCTCCCCAGAGCCGGGCTGCAGGACCTGCGCATGCGCGCCACAGCCCAGTTCCCCCACCCTGGCCCCGCAGGCCCCCAGCCCCCAGCGGGAGCGAAGCTGGGGCTTAAATTATCTGCGAAAATCCCAGACGCTGGCTAAATTTCTCCCACCCTAGTCGAGTTGCCAGAGTATGCAGCTGCTTCTCTTGCAGCTGGCATAGTAAAAATGTTGACGACTAACAAGCGGCATGAAACCTTTCTTTCCAATTCAGTCATTACAGCAGGGGTTGATGCTTTCTCCCCGTTAATGGGGTGCACGCTCCCGGCCGCTAGCTGCAGTATTATTGTTCTTGCTTTGACGGGCTTTGTTTTTGTTTGATTGGATTTGAGTTTTGAAAAAGAACGTCTAGACAACGATTATGTCAGTGGCAGGAGGATGATGGGCTTAGGTACTAGGAAAGGAGAAACCTAGACGGGAAAAAAACGGGTTCTTTCCTGCAGCTGCGACTGTTGGTGGAACGTGTCTGGCCTTAACAGGTACCTGCTGGGACGGAAGAGGCTGCCAGCGGGGAACGGCTCCAGTGCCGGTGTCAGCCCCGGCCGATGACACTACCCCGCACCCAGCCGCTCCCGGGGAGGAGCGCGGGTGGCAGGAAACGCCGCGCTGCCACTCTTGTTCAGAACCTTCAATCCGCCCTGACGCTGATTAGCCACTCAGTAATCTCCCGGGAGCTTCACTCTTGAACAGGGAAAGGGGGATACGATGAAGTTTTTGCTCAGATCTTTCCGCGGCCGCACTGCCCATCTCGCGTGGATGCTTGGAGACAAATGCCTGGCTCAAGTTGGCAATGACAGAGATTGTGCCGGGGAAACCTCCCGGAGAGTGCGTTCAACCGGACAGGTGGACGGAAGCACAGGTAGTTGATTAGAAGGATGTGGAAATAGGAAAGACGTAAGGAAGGAGGGAAGTGCAGGGAGACTAATCCTAATTCGGGGAGAGGGGTATAAGTTCCTAGCAAAGGACTCCTCGAGCGCTCTGGTCTGCGGAAAAGCCACGGAAGCGCTACAAAGGGTTTTTTTAAGTTCCAAACCAGTCAGAAGTACCCGCCCTCTTCTTTGTGATTGGCCGGCTCCCTCTCCTTTAGGGAAATTGTCGTCACCCTATTGGTTGATGTGACCAGCATTCAAAAGCAGCGAACCAACTACGACTGGACCCAGGGATTTCGGGAAATGTAGTCCACTCTGCAGCTTCCGCATCCCAGGACAATGTCTTACATTTGGAACGTACAAAATTTTGATTTGTCGTTTAATATTTATTGAATTAGTTGATTCACTGGGTGCAACGGCCAATAAAACAAATTTGAGAACATTCTTAAACTATTTCCAGGTGGCTCTGAATTTTTTGTCTAACATTTTGTTGTCAGGCGGTGTGCTAGGTACTAAAGACAGGAAAATGCAATTCTTGCTTTCAGCAAGCTCACCACAGTCTAATGAGACGACTTTTAACATAAATGGTAATTGTAAAACGATGTGATGAGTTCAATGATGGAATAATGAAGGAGGACGGCAGAGGGCCACTTAACTGACCAGGAAGGCTTGGACATGGTGACTCCCACTATAGATCATGTCAGATAAGGAGGAGCAGACCAAGCAAACAGAAGGCAAAGACCATTGGAAGACGATGGGGAGGAGAGCCTCAGAATTACCTTGAGAGCTTTTTTAAAATACATGTGACTCCACAGGGGAAAATTGCAAAGCAGACAGATGACAACCCCATAGAATTGTACAATCTGCCTTTTTACTTACCTAGGTCTAAAATCTATTGGATAATTTTTCATCATTGGATTATAAAACTTTTTGGAAAAAAAAGACAACTTCTTGTTGAGGGACCTTGTGGTATAGTGGGAAAATACAGGCTTTGTTGTTAGCTAGCCATGAACTTCAGTCCAGGCCATGGTAATATGTGTAATCTTGGGCAAATTTTTAAATTTTTCCAGGGATCAGATTCCTCAGGTTTAAAATGAGATTAACACCACCTTCTTCTTAGGAATTTATGAGAATGAACCGGAGGGGGAAAAGAAAGAATATGAAAAGTTTGTACTACATTGCTTAGTACTCTGTAGACACTCAAAAATGTCAGTTTCCTGTTCTACTATCAGGGTCCTTGAGGTAAAGGGGACCTCAGAAAGTCACGAATTTAAGCCAGTTTCCTACTTCTGACTCTAGAATTTTTGTTTTTATTTCTATACTCCTATCTTTTCCATCAACTTATGAACTCATTCTGACATTCTTAAAATTTCAGTTCTTAGTGGATACCTGGAATTTAAGATGAATATAGCTTACCTTTGTGAACTTGCAATCCATCCTCTCTATGCTCAGGGACACTGGGACTTTTCCAGAAATCCATATGGCCAAAACCAACAATGGCCCAAAATAACGACCTTTATTATAGCAAAGATAAAATAATCGATCCTCAAACTCACGGTAATTCTTATAAGTCAGTTAGAATGAATCAATTCGTTTTTCAAATTAGAACTGAAATTTTAAGAATTTTACTTGAAATTAATTAAACATTTTAAGTTTAGAATTTAATAAATTAAAAATAAATAATCTATATTACTCATTTTTAAGTTGAGCACAAAACGGAGAATTTTACCCAGCATAATTTCTCAGAAAAGTTGTGTTTATTTGTTTTATTTGAATGAATGAGTAAGTATGTTGATTTCAAGCATTGAACAGCTTCTGCCTTTAGGTGACATTCTCTTGAATGAAACTATTTCTTACCTGTTTGTTGAAGAATGGACCACAATGTGATGATGTAACTGTATACCACTGACAAATTATAAATATATATCTTACATTTAGCTGAGTCAAGGTGGCACTAAACAATATTCTGCCAACACAATGAAAATAAAAAGACAACTTTTTAAGAAAATGAAACCACACATACACTAAAAGAAAAGTTAGCATATGAAATTGACAGGTGCAGAAGACTAAAGACCAAGAATTCATAACATTTCTGAATCTGTCAGTCCTCATTATCCAGTTTAAAGGTTACCAGACTAATGCAGGCCCTGGTACAGATCTCAAAGGTAAGCTGGATGCTGATTTAGATGGAGAAGGCAGAAACTGAAAATAAACATTTTACTGAGAACTTATTTAATGGCAAAAGCTTTCTGGAAAGTAGAATAAATCTACCTCACTTGCTAGCATTCATTTTTATTGACTTAATTTCAGTTTATTGAGTCCCGAAGGATGTGTGCATGACAATAATTAATTCACTACATAGTTTAACAGAATATTGAATTTAAATTATTTGGAAATTGCAGCAGAGATGTTAATTAATTGGTTTGTCTAGTTCAAGCCACCTTTTCTGAATGGGTTCCCTAGCCCCTGCTAAATGATGGGCCTGGGCAACCCGGTTTTAATCAGGTCCCCCTGTTTCCTGGTTCAAACCGCCAGGATCTGAGACAGAAACCAGAAATAAGGCAAGCCAAGAGATCATCTTCTGGGAATTTAGAATTGGATTACAAAATTACAAATTAATATGAACGAGGAGGAAGCCATGTTGTCCTAGGGCTGGGTAGTGTGTTTTACTTCCTGCATACTACAGCTGAGTGTACACATTCTTAGACATAACTTGGGAGGATGAAGAAGACACAGAAATGACAGAGAGTGACCACCAGTGGCCCAAGGAGGTGGAGAGTAGAATCTTGATTTCTGACTTTCTGGTTCCTGGGTCTTATTCTTTACGGAACCTTAAGACATTCTTTCCTTGTTTGTGTTAATTAGCTTGATTATATTTCTGGTTTTTGCAATCAAATATTCTGATAGCAGTTTAGATGCAACTTGCATCTAATTATAAAAGAAAGTAGAGATCATTGTAGCCATCTTTCACTTGCCATTTTTACCTTCTACTGTCAGTTCTTCCTACAGTGAAGAGATGGCTGCAATAATCGAGCAAGGGGTTGGTGGCTTGGACCAGAATGGTTAAAAGTCGTTGTAGTGCACAGGGGGTTGGATTCAGGATTATATTTTAATGATAAGACCAAAAGGATTTGCTGATAGTATGGGGGGTATCAGAGACAGGAGAGGCAAATATGATACCTCAAGTTTTGCGCTGAGCACTTCAAAGTGTGGTACTGCAATTTCATTTCCACAATTATGACTCCCGAGTAATTTCTAGTTACCATTTGTTCCTTAGTGGATTCAACAAATATCATTAGCTAAATGTACAAGACTCATCTGGGAACAAGCAGAATCCACTGTTATGATTTTTTTTTTTTTTTTTTTTTGAGACGGAGTTTCACTCTTGTTGCCCAGGCTGGAGTGCAATGGTGCGATCTCGGCTCACCTCAACCTCTGCCTCCTGGGTTCAAGCAATTCTCCTGCCTCAGCCTCCCAAGTAGCTGGGATTACAGGCATATGCCACCACGCCTGGCTAATTTTGTTGTGTTTATAGTAGAGACTGGGTTTCTTCATGTTAGTCAGGCTGGTCTTGAACTTTTTTTTATGTTTTTGATGCCACGTCTCGCTCCATTGCCCAGGATGGAGTGCAGTGGTGCTTTGCGATCTTGGCTCACTACAACCTCCACCTCCCAAGTGCCTCAGACTCCCGAGTAGCTGGGACTACAGGCATGCGCCACCACACCTGGCTAATTTTTGTATTTTTTGGTAGAGATGGGGTTTCACCACGTTGGCCAGGCTGGTCTTGAACTCCTTACCAGAAGTGATCTGCCCACCTTGGCCTCCCAAAGTACTGGGATTACAGGTGTGATCACAGTGTGGCCCATTGTGATCTTTCATAAGCTTTGGCCTTTCTATAAAAACAGTTCAGGCAGATGTTAGTAAGCCTTCACTATAGAAGAGATTACCTCTGTAATTTAATGTTTAATATTATTTGTAAGGGTATAATTAAACTGTAGATGAAAATGTCTAGACAAAGGTCAGAAAGTCCGAGTAAAGAGAAAATTCCAGAAGTGCAAAACAAGACTAATAGAACCAAATGTACAGTTGAATGTAAATAGTAGGCATTAATATATAATATGAGTGAAAAATAATGTCAAATTCTAAAAACCTAGACCCTGATTGGGCAAGCAGGAATTGCTTGATACATCCTCATATATTTCAAGTGCTATTTCTACAATGAGAATGGTATTTCTAAAATGGGAACAGTATCTGAGGTAAGAAACAATGCTCCCACTATTCTTAATTTTAATATTTTAGAATTTGAATATTATTGTAAATGCAGTGAACATTTTGCTAACCTTTTCCCAAAGGATTCGCTTTTCTTTTCAAATGACTCATTAAAATTTGATTTGTGGACTAAAGAGCTAGCAATAAGGCTTGTTCCTTATGGAATTACTCACAGCTAATATACTGTGGTAATGGAATAAGCTTGAAACAGCAGTATAAGTTAATATTTTGTTCCATCCTCACCTTCACTGTCTCCTTCCACTGCATCCCGCATTCCACCCCTGGATTCACATGTATATATATATAAATAGAGACAGCAAATAATCGTATATCATATTACTTCTAAATAGTATTCTCGAAGGGCAGGTCAAGCATACCAAGTGTGATTTTGAGGGCTGTGTCGCCCAGGCTGGAGTGCAGTGGCCCGATCTCAGCTCATTGCAACCTCTGCCTCCTGGGTTCAAGCGATTCTCCTGTCTCAGCCTCCCGAGAAGCTGGGATTACAGGCGCCTGCCATGACACCCAGCTAATTTTTGTATTTTTAGTAGAGATGGAATTTCACCATTTTGGCTAGGCTGCTCTTGAACTCCTGACCTCAAGCAATCCTCCCAGCTTGGCCTCCCAAGGTCCTAGGATTACAAGCATAAGCCACAGCGCCTGGCCATCTTTTTTTTTTTTTAATTAAAAACTACTCAGCACTCAAAGTAGTATTCTTCATCTGAAAATAGGTCAGTAACTAAATACTAGCATAGTAACAGAAAACTGTCTGCTTTTTCCCCTCAGACAGTTGCCTGACAGGGCAGCCCAGTGAGACAGTGTTAACTGAGACTGATGTAACAGAGTCTGCCATTGTAGGCTCTGGGGCTGTGTCACCCCTCTTAGTCACTGAACTGTGGAACATTTAGATGCAAATTCTTCTTTCTGGTCAACCCTAAAGATTACCATATAAGAAATCAAAAAGGACCGAAGCAAAAACTTTAACATAAGCAGAGTGGGAACACTGTCTCTAAAGATCCATCAGAGCCAAGAGAATCATATTAATACTAACAATGAAAACATGCAAAAGATGCTAATTAACTCTTAGAGATTTTATGCAGAAGGTAGGAAAGCATAGTCTCAAACCATGGGATGGAGTTCCTCAAAATAGGACTAGGTATCTAGTTTTAAACTCAGAATGGATTTTTTTAAATGTGTTTGTAGGAAATACTACACACTTTGTCCAAAGACAATGTGCCTGCAGACCTAAAACTGGAGTACCTGCTTCCCCTAGCCCAGGTCAAACAGCTTCCATTTTGGGGTGAATTTCTGGCCTCCTAACTACCTTTAGGCCTCCGGATCAGCTGCTCTTTTGTATGGCATTCTGTTATTCTATTTTCACACTTCCCTAGTCCCAATTCCACCTCTAGTAGCCATCACACTGTTCCTGATTCTATGGCCAATGGCACAAACTAAGTTCCTTTAGGAATGCAATTTTTTAATGCAAAATCTCCATTAAATTACCGAGTAACATGTTAGTATACCAAAATGTTAGTAAAATGAATATAAAAAATATGGACTATACCCCAGATAAAACTGGGCCTTTTAATTCTCAGCATAATCTCTCTCTCTTTCTCTCTTTCATGCAAACACACACACACACACACACACACACACACACACACACACACCCCTAGTTCCAAAGCCTTGGAGAACAATTAAGATATTGTTTATTTGTTAAGGCCACTTTTGAAGGAAGATAAAACACTTAGCATAAACATCCTCTGAATTCTCTTCACCCTTTTATCAGCTTCCCCACCCAGTTCTACCCCAGTTCAAGGCAGTTTTTCAAATACCCGCCATCCCTCTCTCCTTAGAAAGCCCAGTCTTTGCTGGATAGCTTACTTGCTCTCTCCAAATAACCCCTCGTCTCACCTCCTAGACTTTTCTGTTCTATATATTTTCTTATATAGCACTATCTACTCCCTTCTCTCTGACACTCAGCTAATAGCCTTAGCTAATCAGGAAGGGAAAAACTGGTGAATAGGCCAGAAGCACAAAGAAAGAATATTCTTTACAAAGGAAGGACAAGCATGTAACTACTTACACTTTGGTATTTTAGTTCCAATCTATTCCTGGCCCATAAATAAATCCAGAGAAAAAATAATCATGATGTTGGGGACACAAAATGACTAAAGTCTATAGAGCAAGGGAGGGACGGAAGGAACAGTGTCAGTGCAATTTCCAAGACAGAGGATCAAAAGTCTGAATCTTTTTGTTTGTTTGTTTACCTGCCAGCAGGGTGAGCATTAGTATTTCATCCCACAAACATTAGCTGCGGGTCTACTATGTGACAGGTATTTTGCTGGATGTTGTGGGTAATACAAACATGATTCAACTTGGTTTTGGCAACCAATAGGATGGCAATTTAGTGGTATGGAAGCAGAATCCCCGAAAGGAAAGACAAACCCAATGTCAACAGCATGTTTTTGTTCTCCTGAGGATAATTACTCTGTCTCATTTCACTCCCTGTGGCAACACTCTCCCACTGGGCACATACTCATCACCACGGTAGTTGGTCCCAGAGCATGGGCCTCCAAGGATAAAACTCTTAGGGTTGGAAAACGTGGAGGGTGGAGGAGGCAGGGCCCTGAAATCATTCAATCCCTTGTTACTCATTCAAAACCTCTGACTACTCCCACTAAATTTCATCCAGGTCAGCATGACCCAAATGTTTCTACCAAGACTTAGAAACAGGCCCCCAGTACAACTTCCCTTCCTTGGTTTCCTCATAACTGTAATGACAGTGTAACCTCAAGGTGTGGCTTCATAATTAAAGTAAATGGGGGTTTTCACATTTGCATACAAGATAGTCACTATTCACCCTTCAGCGTGGAGTGCCATGCCTCTTTCGATTTTTGTTGTGATAAAATAAGCAATGATCCTTTCATTTCAAGACTATAGGAAGAAAAAGAAAAGGGATACCAGACTTTTTCTTTGCTTCACATCATTTCTTAGCAGTTGGATATGACTGCACTTTTGAGAAGAAAGTGAAAACAAGGTAGTTTGAGACTATCAGTCAACCAAAAACATTTTTCATTAGGGCCAATAGATTTGTGAGGGTAAAGGCGACACCATAAAGATTTTACTGACACTGTGGGTTACATCTATTGATGAGTCACATTCTCTGCCCTGTATTATTTCAAATGATTCATATTTACTTTTCAGTCACAAAGTCTGTTTTTTCTAACTTACTATAGGATGTGTCCAGTGACCTACAAGAGCACCCAAATTTAGTAATCTGTAGTTTGCCCAAAATGTGCATATCATCGATACATAAATTCCTAGGCAGTGGCTGCCTCTTAAGCTAGAAATGTTCTGCTTATTCATGATGAGAGGGTTTGTTAAATTCAGGAAATTGAGGGGGAAGTTCCATGAGAACATTATCATAGTTTACCAGTCTAGTGGTTTCCTTAAAGAGGTGTCTCACTGCAATTGAGACATAGAGGAGAGGTACCCACCCGGTGACAATATTGGTATCAATGTGCTACCTACTTCAGTATTTGTTTTTTGTTCATTCAAATATGTGCTACTGATGCTTACTCTTTTGTATTTCTATTTCTTATGTCATGAAATAACAGTGAGGGCTCAGACTGCTAAGGCAGACATACCTAGATCCTGTTTTTAGTAGTGGTGAGTCTGTATGGTTCTGCAGCAGCTCGCTTCTTGCCTCTTCAGAGGAAATAATTCATCTGAGGGGCATAAAACAGATAGTCCGAGGCAAGATTTTGAGCAGGAGTTCATTAAGAAGTTTTAGGCCAGGCACGGTGGGTATCCCAGCACTTTGGGAGGCCGAGGCAGGCGGATCACCTGAGGTCAGGAGTTGGAGACCAGCCTGGCCAACATGGTGAACCCTCGTCTCTACTAAAACTACAAAAATTGGCTGGGCATGGTGGCGCATGCCTGCCATTCCAACTACTCATGAGGCTTAGGCAGTAGAATCGCTTGAACCTGGTGACAGATTAAGCTGGCTGGGCTTCCGGATCTGGTGGGAACTTGGAGAACTCTTCTGTCTAGCTGAGAAGTGTAAATGCACCAATCAGCGCTCTGTGTCTTGCTAATCGGGTAGGGTACTTGGAGAACTTTTCTCTCTAGCTAAAGGATTATAAATGCACCAGTCAGCGCTCTGTGTCTGGCTAAAGGTTTGTAAACGTACCAGTCAGCACTCTGTAAAAATGGACCAATCAGCACTCTGTAAAACGGACCAATCAGCTCTCTGTACAATGGACCAATCGGCAGGATGTGGGTGGGGCCAAATAAGGGAATAAAAGTAGGCCAGCCCATGTCAATAGCTGCAAGCTGCTTGGGTCCCATTCCATGCTGTGGAAGCTTTGTTGTTTTACTCTTTTGTGATAAATTTTACTGCTGCTCACTCTTTGGGTCTGCACTTTTTTGTTTGTTTGTTTGTTTTGTTTTGTTTTTTTGTTTTGAGAGACAGAGTCTCGCTCTGTCGCCCAGGCTGGAGTGCAGTGGTGTGATCTTGGCTCACTGCAAGCTCTGCCTCCCAGGTTCACGCCATTCTCCTGTCTCAGTCTCCCGAGTAGCTGGGACTACAGGTGTGCACCACCATGCCTGGCTAATTTTTTTTTTTGTAATTTTAGTAGAGATGGGGTTTCACCATGTTAGCTAGGATGGTCTCGATCTCCTGACCTCGTGATCTGCTCACCTTGGCCTCCCAAAGTGCTGGGATTACAGGCGTGAGCCACTGTGCCCGGCCTGGGTCCTCACTACCTGTATGAGCTGTAACACCACAAAGGTCTGCAGCTTGACACCTGAAGTCAGCGAAACCACAAACCCAGCAGGAGGAATGAACAACTCTGGAGGCACCACTTTTAAGAGCTGTAACACTCGCTGCGAAGGTCTGCGGTTTCACTCCTGAAGTCAGCAAGACCATGAACCCACCAGAAGGAAGAAACTCCAGACACATCTGAACATCTGAATGAAACAAACTCCAGACGCATCATCTTTAAGAACTGTAACACTCACGGCAAGGGTCCACGGCTTCATTCTAGAAGTCAGCGAGAGCAAGAACCCACCAGAAGGAACCAATTCCGGACACAATGGGAGGCGGAGGTTGCAGTGAGCCAACATAGTGCCACTGCACTCCAGCCTGGGCAACAGAGTGAGACTCCCTCTCAAAAAAAAAAAGTTCTAGAGCAGGAATAAAAGGAAGTAAAGAACACTTGGAAGAGGGCCAAACAGGCAACTTGAGAGATCCAGATGCCCAGTTTGACCTTTGACTTGAGCTTTTACAGGTTGACATGGTTCTGGGCTTTTGCATCTCCCTTCTCTTGATTTTTTTCCTTGAGGCAGGCTGTCCGGGTGCACAGTGGCCTGCCAGCACTGGGGAGGTGAGCATGCTCAGTGTGTTTACTGAAGTTGTGCACATGCTCATCTGAGACATTTTTCCCTTACCAGTGGAGTGTTCCTAAAGGAAGGTCATATACTAAAGACCACTTAAACACTGCTATTTTGCCTTTTAGTGTGCATGTTTGAGCCCACTCAACCAACTCCTGAGATCTTATTGGGAAGCTGCTGATCACCATCTTCAGGTGTTTTCTACCTACTGGGACACAGCCCTCTCTTAGCACCAGCTGCAATCAATTATTTTAGAGAGACAGTTTAACAATTTGACCATCACTAGACATTCCTGGAAGGAAGGTGGTGGGGGGCCCTCTCCTGCACTGCTCATGTCTGCCTACTACCTACTCTAACATTTCACTAGCTAAGTAGAGTCAGACAAGTCATTTAACACTTTTCATTTCCTGGTGTGTAAGATGAGCATACACATACCTGAGTGTTGTAAGATTACCTAGTATAAAGTTCCTAGCTCAAAACTCGTCACATGTATTGAAATTAAGTGGTAACTAATAAAGTCATTCTAACGTCTCTAACCATT
The DNA here is from genome assembly GCF_049350105.2 of Macaca mulatta. Taxonomy (NCBI): domain Eukaryota; kingdom Metazoa; phylum Chordata; class Mammalia; order Primates; family Cercopithecidae; genus Macaca; species Macaca mulatta. The sequence goes on along the minus strand of NC_133409.1, from coordinate 65,637,428 downwards.
GTCTAGATGATTTAAGATATCTAGGTGATTTAAGATATTAAGATGACTTAAACATTATCTAAACATTGACTTCCAAATTCGTTTACTTCAAACTTCTTCCCTGGACTCCATATTTGATTTATGTATGCTTTTGATTTATATAAGAAGCTTATATCCAAAAGGCATGTAAAATTTAACGTCCAAACTCAATTCTTCACTTCCAATCGCAATCTATACCTTACACCTCCCCAGAACTTCCTATGTCTGGTGATTCTACCATCTCAGATGTTCAGGCCCACATCAGTAACCTCTGATCAGCAGGTTCCCTCACCTCTCACCCCTGGCCATCACACACATACCTCTATTTTAAGTCCATTGGCAAATCCTGTTAGTTCTATCTTTACGATATATTCAGAATTCAACAAGTTCTCACAATCTCCACCTTCATACTTTGGTTCAGGCCAGAATCATTTTTCATCTGGGTGATTGCATTATATGTTAAACCCCCTTTCACTTAGTCGAGTTTTTGTTTTGTTTTTTAAATTTCAGACAGGGTCTCATTCTAGAGTGCAGTGGTGTGATTATATCGCATTGCAACTTTGAACTGCTGGGTTTAAGCAATCCTCTTGCCTCAGTCTCCTGAGTAGCTGGGACTACAGGTATGCACCACCACAGCTAACTTTTTTATTTTCTGTAGAGATGAGATCTATGTTGTGCAGGCTCATGGCCTTAAGCTTCCCAAAGGGCTGAGATTACAGGCTTGAGCCACCATCCCCAGACCCATGTCATCTACTCTAAAGAGAGTGATGACGTTAAAATATGTCAGTCTTGTACTCAACATCCCCTAATGCCTTCTTATCTCCCTCTAAGTAAAAGTCAAAGTTCTTTACAATGGCCTATAAAGATGCCATAGGATCCATCCCCACTCTCTACTCTCTGTCTGTCCTTATCGTCTCTCCCTCTTCCCTTGCCCATCCCAATATAGCCACACCTGCTTTCTTGCTGTTCCTTAATGATAACAAGTGGCCTCAGGGCTTTGCATTTGTTGTTGCCTCTGTGCAAACCAGTAGTCAGCAAACCTTTTCTTTAATGAGCTAGATAGTAAATATTTTCAGTTTTGTGGGTCACATACAGCCCAAATTGCAACCACATTGCAACAGTGCCAGTGTTGCACAAACTGTGCAAATACAGCCATAGATAATATGTAAACAACTGTGCTTGGCTGTGTTCCAGTGAAACTTTATTTACAAAAACAGGTAGAGGACTGGATAATCTGGATAATCCCTGGCCTATACTTCTCTTCCCCTGGATATTTGCATGATCTTTTTCCATATTTTCTTCTTGTCCTTGACCATTTGTGACAAATTGATGATGTGAGAAGCTGACATTGATGTCACCTCATCAATATAGCACTCCTTGACTTTTTCTCACAAACTAGGAGTAATTTCTGATATGGTTTGGCTATGCCCCGACCCAAATCTCACCTTGAATTGTAATAACCCCCACATGAAAGGGTGGAGCCAGGTGGAGATATTAAATCACTGGGGTGGGTTTTCCCCATACTGTTCTTGTTGTAGTGAATAAATCCCAGGAGATCTTATGGTTTTATAAATGGGAGTTCCCCTACACAAGATCTCTCTTGCCTGCCACCACGTAAGATGTGGCTTTGCTTCTCCTTTGCCTTCCGCTATAATTGTGAGGCCTCCCCAGCCATGTGGAACAGTGAGTCCATTAAACCTCTTTTCTTTATAAATTACCCAGTCTTGGGTTTGTCTTTATTAGCAGCATGAGAACAGACTAATACAATTTCCCTTCCCCCAGCATACACACATAGGCACTTCCCATATTCATCCCAGTCCCCCTATGTGGACTTAATTTTTTCCCCTTAGCACTAACCACTACCTGAGGCACCATACGTTTATGTGTAAGGGACTTGGTTTTCTTCTCTGTGGCATCCCTGAGGCAGAGAACTGTTGATTAAGAAAGAATGAATAGACTCTAGACCAGAAGGCAGGAGTTCCTTTTAGCTCCAGTGTAACCAACATAGCCCTTACCACATAATTTAACCCGTCCATTTACAAACATCTCTTTGTAAAATGGAGGAAAGTAAGACACACTGTGGCAATCAAATAGTAAATGCCAAAAAAAGTCCTATTGAAAAGGAATCAAAATGTAAACTTTGTTAGTTGTTATACCCTAATTAGGAAAACTATAAATACCCTTCAAATCAAAGAGCTTTGAATAAATCTTTGATTTGAAGAACTGACTTATTTAAAGTTCTAAATAACCAGAGTAATTTTCCCTTTATGGTAATGTTCTCTACTTCAAACTTTATATAGAGAGAAAAAATGTAAATCTTCAGGAGTAATTTGAAGATCCAATGTAATTGTGTTCTCATTTCCCCAAACATCCTTTAATAATCTAAGCATCCCCTGCACAGGTCAGGCACAGGTGATCATCTGGACCTCCATTTTATAATTTCATTATTAAAGGTTATTTAATTTTAATTAATTAAACCTAAGGTCTTATCGTTGACCAACCTGTTTCTTTCACTACTTTGACTGGCAAGCTATGATTTATATTATCTCTAAAGTGGAAATATATGCCAGAATATTATTGTCTAATGTTTATGACTTCCAGTTTCTTGTGAGTTGATTATCGTATTAACTCTTACTCTAAGTGAACAAGTTTCAGAAAAACACAAAGCTCTGTCCAGCTGCAAACACTTGTCTTCCACGGAAAGCCTTGGCATCTCCAGATACAGCACAATGGGCATTCCCTATGCCTGGGTAGAGAATCAGGATGCTATTGGCCAGGAAGATACTTCAGGGATCAGAGAACTGGGAGTGAGGAAGTGTGACTAACCCAAAAATGCAAGCCAAACAATTCTGGCAGAGTAAAGCCCATTTTACTTGTTGCCCCTGAGCATGAATTGCTATGTCCAATTAGCAAACATAGGATCTGAGATTTTCTTGGCTGCCACACAACTCAGATTGCTGCTTTAGTGGCAGCCAAATGATTATCCAGGAGCAAGTTAGGAAGAAGGACAGAGATCCCCCAAACAGCCTGTTTGAAACATTTTAGCAGCAGGTACAAAGTTCACAGCATGCAGGTGAAACTTCCTTCATTTTCAAATGCTAAAACTAATTTCTGACTTGAAGCCTACTCCTCATTTTTGTTTAACCTGTTGTAGAAAATTAGTCTCGTCATGTCAGGTAAGCCAAGGGATTTTTTAGCCATTCCCAGTTTTAAACTCAGTCATTTCAAGATGTTTGCTTTTTGCCTTTCTCACAATGCTGCCATGGTGGTGAATGGAAATGGTGTTGACTTCTTAGCCTTGGTTTGTCCTGCCAGGTTCTCAGCACAGGTTATGAACCTCCACCTTTCAAGGGTAGGGATGGTCTTGGGAAGCTTACTCAATTCTGCAGCTGAGAGTTCGCTGAGATGAAGCCACGGACTCACCATAGCCATCTAATACAATACTTTTTTGTCTAATTGTAAGACCCACACTAGGGCCAAGAAGCCTTTCTCCAATCCTCTCCTCCCTACCATAGTGCTATGTTCTGAATTTATTGGCCATGCCAAATGAGTGGGGTGGGTGATTTCTTCTCTAGGAAGCTAGTAACTTCCTAGAGCAGGTTCGTTACTCTTAGATGACCAAAATGAAAGGGGGCAAAGAGAAAGAAGACACTTGAAGAGATAGACATTGTTATGGACTGAATGTGTTCCCCCAAAATTCATATGTTGAAATCCTAACCCCTAATGTGATGGTGGAACCTCAGAAGGAAATGAGGTACTGAGGGTGAAGCTCTCATGAATAGGATTAGTGTCCTTATAAAAAGGACCCCAGAGATGTCTGTCTCTTTCTACCAGTCTGCAATCTGGAAGAGGGCCTTTGCCAGAACCTGGCCATGTTGGCATCCTGATCTTGACTTCTAGCTTCTAGAACTGTGAGATATAAATGTCTGTTGTCTATAGGCTACTCTGTCTATGGTACTTTCTTATAGTAGCCAGAGTTAAGAGAGATATGTTTGTGAGGTGCCCTTCCTCAACTCTCCATCCACCTGTGGAAGGAGGCTTGAGGTGTAGAACTCCCCACACTTGCACCTAACACTTCTACTTTTCTCTTCCTTTCTTCCCTGCTCATATTTGCCTGGAGAGGGCAGAAAGAGCAGACAATTCTTTTTCTTTTTTCTTTTTTTCCCCCTCAATCACATTTGTCTGCTTCCTAAATCTTTTCATTTTAAATTAAGGATTGAAAATTAAGACATTGCCCCTTTTGTTTGCCAGCGAAGTTTTCATGATCTCTCAGGGGGCCAAAAAGGGACCTACTTCTCTGAGCCCAAAAGCAAGGAGGTGGTTGGAGGGATGGACAATGAGTGAGAGAAAAATCATGCTTGTTACTACCTATTTGCTTATCCTACCATATTACATTATATTGAACATTTTTGTAATATTCTAATTGTTATTTTACTTTGACATAAATTTATAAAACTCTTAAAAAGAAGGAACTCATTGATTTTAGTCTAAAATATTATAAAGATCCTAAGAGTTAGTTATCCACATTCAGCTTGGTTCTGTCCTTCATTCTTCCAAAAGTACCACACTTTTTCTCCTTTTAAAAGGGGAAAAAATGTTGTCATGAAGGTAATCTGAAGTAATGAATCCACATAAGGCAAGCGATGCTGTCAACAGCATAGCATCTCACTTTTTTTTTTTGAGATGGAGTCTCGCTCTGTTTTCCAGCCTAGAGTACAGTGGCACAATCTCAGCTCACCACAACCTCTGCCTCCCAGGTTCAAGCAATTCTTCTGCCTCAGCCTCCCGAGTAGCTGGGACTACAGGTGCATACCACCATGCCTGGCTAATTTTTGTAGTTTTAGTAGAGACGGAGTTTCACCGTGTTGGTCAGGCTGGTCTTGAACTCCTGACCTCAGGCGATGTGACCACCTCAGCCTCCCAAAATGCTGGGATTACAGGCGTGAGCCACCGCACCCAGTCTAACATCTCACTTCTTAAGATTATCAGACCGATCCCCTCTGACATAATGACCAAACACATACTCCTTGAATTGACAGTGCAGTCACTTTTGTATGAGCACTCAGCTCTTCCACACAGCAATGACCTTCCAAAGGACTGAAGTCACTCACCTCTCCAGGGCCTTACTTTATGATTCCCCTCTCATTTTGTCTGGGAAAAGGGGTAAGTAGGGATAAATCTCAGAATTTATGGCAGGTAAGCTTTATTTATTTTTCTCCACTTTTCAATTTCAATCTTCCATTCCATTTTTTAAAAATTAAAGTATTGTTCTAAAGCATTTTGTAAAATTTTAGGTTTAACTAAGCACTCAGCAGAGATTAGTTTTCTTCCCTTCCAGTTTTCATTGTATTTCACTTTATTTCACTTGTCCAAGATTTTAGTTGATTTTCTACCCAAGTGCTGGAATAAATATCATTCCTCCTAACATTATCTCTACCTTTGTGATTTTTTTTTTTTTTTTTGGTGTTGGCACTGAATTTTTGCCTGCTTTTTGATCAGTGACTTTTCTAAATCAATAACTTTGAAAATGTTGTATAGATTCCCATTGCTTATAATCCAGATCATCAGAAAACTTAACTGACTCTAACAATCCTAAGACTCAGCATCATCTGGTGGTAATAGTAATGTTGCTGTCACAATGGCTGAGGCTGACATCCCCAAAGAACCCTCTTAATAAATCTACGCTGAGCCCCAGCATAGCAAACTGAAACTTTACATTAGGCTGGTTTCCTACCAGCTGTCAGACCCTAACCTCATTGGCTCTGTTCCTTTGTCCTGTTTCACTCCATCTCGTGAAACCTGTTCTACCCCTAGAATTACTAGTGGTGAAAGTTGTTTGGTTGCAGTTACAAACATGCTCATTGTACTAACATTTTGTAGCAGAGATACTGTAATGAAGGAAATGAGTGTAATTTCCTTCTTGTTCAGGAGTTCATCATGCAGCTTATTTCTCTTACCTGAAATAGAAATGTATTTCCTAAAATATGCAAGCTTAAGTACATTGTTATTATACTTGACAATTGGAAACTTACAATAGAAGTCACAACACTCCAATGAAGCCTGAGAAGATTGTATAATAAAACTGCGACATAATTCAAAATTTACTTCTGTTTAATAAGGCACTATATGGAGTGGTTTCACATGTGCTCCTAACTTACATAGTCGGATTGTAATTTCTAATATTGAGTGCAGACAATAGATCTGTAGTAGCAGTTATCAAAATGCCTTCACATTGAGAGTTGCAACTATAATCCCCACTCTCTACCTCGAAGATCCAACATGTTCCCTCTCCCTAAGCAAATTAACACAATTCTCCTTTTATCAGGTTATCTTACACCTTCCTACAAGCCATTACCAGGCTACTTTTTTTAATGTGGGAAGTTCTATTCTCAGAAACCCAAGCTCATCATTCTACAAATAGCCAAAGTGTTGTCCTCAATGATGCTTTTCTTAGTAGGTTGACAGGGAAATGACTATTTCTTTTTTTTAATATATATATATTTTATATTATTTTATATATAATTTTATATATTATTTTTTATATATTTATATTATATTTATATATATATTCTTTATATATATATATAGCCTCCATGTTTTACTCTGAGCTAGTCATTTCTCACACTACATACTTTGATATTTGTGTTTGTTTGTGTTCAATCACTTTAGCCTGAGGGTGGTTGCTCATGTTGGTTTATCATTTTATAGTTGAAGTACTGTTCTCCAAATTCTGTTGGATGATGGACAGAGTGTAATGATTTTAATGGAATGCCTACCAGAGAGTTTCATCTAAATATATTCTTAATAAATGTGTTTTTGATACTGGTATAGCAAGGTAGGTGGTACTTACTTGTTTTTTCTAATTAGATGTTTTCAAATGCTAACTGTACACATACCTGGCTTCGTTCATATTTTTTGCAGATACAAGGACACAAGCTAAACATCCTCCTGATCAGAGAGAAGATGCATGCTCAATCCTGCCAGCATTTTCCAGAAAAGCAGCCTGACAGCAAAGGATGGATGCGTTAGAAGAGAGTAAGTAAGCTCAGTGCTCACCTTGGTCAGGGCTAGCTTCAGTCTCCCCCGCTCCCTTGTGAAAGCTGGCCCTGAGCTGCCAGGCTACTTCCCTCTGCAAGTTGCATGATTCCCTGACATGTGTCACATACAAACATAGGGGGGCTATATAGATCCTGAAGTCACCAGTTCTTCAGTGTCAGTAAAAGGGAAGTGAGATTTAAATAGCCCATTGTCATGTGGACATTTTCACATGAAGGCCATCTAGGCACTAAGTCAACATGTCTAAAACTAGGTTGCCCATCTCTTCCCTTGAACATGTTCCTTTTCTTATGTTCTCTCCTTCAGAGAAGACTACCACTATTTGTCCCTCACCATCACATTCATTAGTCACTAAGCCCCAGGACTATTACTCCTCCATAGCCCGGGGTCCGTTCCTCCTCTTCTCTCACTGCACCACTTGTCCTGGTTTGAGCCTTTATTATTTTCACTTAGATTATTGCAATATTGACTTCATTATCTTCCTGTCTCTAGTATGGAAACTCTCCTTGCCACCCAAGGATTATTTATCCAACATAAAAATCTAATCAGAGGTGGGTGCAGTGGCTCCTGCCTGTAATCCCAGGACTTTGGGAGGCCATTTGGACAGATCACCTGAGGTCAGGAGTTCAAGAGCAGCCTGGCCAATATGGGGAAACCCCATCTCTACTAAAACTACAAAAATTATCCAGGCACGGTGGTGCGTACCTGTAATCCCAGCTAGGGGAGGAGGAGGCTGTAATCCTCAGCAGGCTGAGGCAGGAGAATGGCTTAAACCTGGGAGGTGGAGGTTGCAGTGAGCTGAGATCGCGCCGCTGCACTCCAGCCTGGGCAACAGAGAAAGACTCTGTCAAAAAAAAAATAATAATAATAAATCTAATCAGGTCATGTCTTTATTCAAAACTCTTCATGTCTCTTCACTCCCTGCCTGTGGGATACAACTTTTACTCTCTATATCCTCACCATCTGGTCCCTGCATGCCTCTCTAGTTTATCTCGGGTCACTACTCACTTTGCATATTACTTTCCAGAAATATGGAAATCTGTCTTCTTTTCCCCAGCCCTGATTTTGCTAGTGCTTAGAACATGTCTCCTTTCTTAACATTCTATTAATCTCAAGCCCTATGTCATCTGATACATGATGCCTCTGTCTTTTCCTTGAAAAGACTGGGTGCCTACTCATCAGTGTCCCCACAGCCCACTCTTCATTTAGTTTCCTAACTTTTTATAGGACTTCTGAGCAACTCCAAGTAATAGCATTCATTCCCTAGTCTACAAAGTAGATGCCTCCCCACCCCTAACCCCCAGAGTTAATACAGCACACAGCATCTGTGTGAATAGAGGGTACTCCTGACTATTTGCATGCCTGTGTCTCTGATAGACTGCAATCTCTTAAAGTACAAGAATTTAGTTGTTTTTATCGTTAGTAGCTAGCAGCAGTGTCTGACCAGGTGTTCTGTTAAATGCATAGTGAATACACACACACACATACACACACACACACACATATGTATCTATGTATCTCTTATCCATCTGTCAATCATCTATCCATGCATATGCACATGCACATAAACATTTGCCTAAAAATAATTTTCCCTCCTCCTAAGGAATGTAAGCATACAGTATAGAGATGCATATTAAAACTCCAATTCACTTCAATCCAATTGGATCAAATCTAATCCAAATTAAATTAATCCAATTGAATCTCTTAAATGATTTCATAGCTTAAGGTTGGAATAATTAGAAAATTGTGTTACAGTTTATAGGAAAATTCCATTTTCATTTCTTTAAAAATTTTTAAATTAATGAACTGTATTTTTGAGAGTAGTTTTAGGTTTACAGACAAATTGAGCAGAAAGTACAGAGCTCTGATATATCCTCTTCTCCCCACCACCATGCAAAGACCTTCCCAACTATCAGCGTCTGGCACTAGAGTGGTCCATTTGTTGCCATCACTGAGACTACATTGACACCGTATTATCCCCTAGAGTCCATGGTTTACATGAGGGTTCACTTTTAATGTTTGGTTTATGATTTTGACAAATGCATAATGCCATGTATCTACCATTGTAGCATTATATTGAATCACTTCACTGCCCTGTTTTATTTATTTTAAATTTCTGCATTCAAATACATAACTTTTGATTTTCTTTTTCCTGAATCTTTTTATAAATGGTGGATATATTCTATTATCCCTAAAGTTTTTTTTTTTTTCCTGTTTCTTAGAAGATGGCACCAGTGATGTCCTTGAAAACCTGTGTGAATGTAGCTGTGAAATGAACAACTCCTCCCAAACCCCCAAATTCCTTTTTTACAGAACCCACAAGGTGGAAACTCTCTTGTAGAGAGAGGGTGGAACTCTCCACTGCCTGCCTTATTTGGTGACTGCAGGCAAAGGAGACACTAGTCTCCCAAGTATATTTCTTATGTTGGCTTATCTATTTTTCTTCTTACCTTTTCAAAAGCTACATCTAATTTTCTTTTTAATGGTTCTTATTGGCTTTTTAAAAATTGCAAAAGTAACTGCAATTAACATGGGAAAATTTGGAAAATAAAGACAAGATACACAAATGTAAGCCAAAGTCACCTGGGATACCCAACAATAAGCATATTAACATTTTGATTCATTTCCTTCTATTTTTCCTGTATATACTTGTACAGGTGTACATGTCTATACATATGTATATTTGAGTCATGCTATCTAATCTTGCATTCTCCTGTTTTTAATGCATCATTATGTAATAAGCATTTTTTTATCAAAATTCTCTGAAAATATTATATTCTATTGTATGTACCATGGTTTATTCAATCTCTATTATTTGATGTTTAGGTTGTTTGAAGTATATTTTTGCCAGTATGAAAAACATTTTTATGTATAAATTTTGATATGCAATGCTAACTATTTCTTAGGAATAGATTTCTAGAAGAACACTCTTGGGTAAGAGGCTAGCCACATTAACTATAGTATTACCTCTACTCTTGTATGGAGTGTTTGTAGTCTTGAAGGTCTTTATGTCATTCATATGTAAGTAAGAAGGACAAAGACAAGTAGGCACTATTTTTGTGAATAGGAGCCACTGGCTTCAAGTCCCAGTTCAAATCCTTATAGGGTGTGTGGACAAGTTATTCAATATCTTTCTGCTTTAGTTTCCTTATATGTAAAATTGGGGTAAAAATGATTTCTTTGTAGAGTTCTTGCTAGGAATATAAATATACTAAATATATGTGATATGTTTTAAAATTCATTTAGTGACTGGTGTAGTTGAATTATAACGCTAAGACCAGAGTACTCCATTAAGAATTCTTCTGCATTCCATGTTAGCTATGGCAGTTGTGTCCTGAGGATGAAACTGCCCCAAGATATTGTCATGCCTGTAGCATATTTTTAGCTTATTTGGGATCACATTTAGTATCCTAAAACATGTCTTTTAGATTTAGACTTGTATTTTTCTTTCTCTTTGAAATTCCATTATTGAAAGCTGACTACGTAGGTGATTGCTGGATGATGGTCTGATCACCTTGGTTGGTATAAGTTAAAACATAAAAAATTATATCAAACAACAGAACCAGGTTAAAGTAAATGAGAGTTTAAAATCTTTTCTGTTCTTTAAATTTGTACATAGCAGATGGAAGCTGCTAGATTAGTGGATTATGGATTTATTATTTTTCATTCGAAGTATTTACCAGACTCGGGAAACAAGCTGTTGCTAACTACTGGGGTCAAATTCAAAACTTTTTATTTTTAGTTTCTAATTTTAACATAATCTTTTACTTACAGAAAGATTGCAAAAAATTATAAAGACCTCTATACCCTCTTCCCAGATTCAGCAATTCTTAATATTTTGCCCCATTTAGCATTTGTTTCTTTCTCTTGGTGTCTTCTCTTTTGCACAAATACTTCTGTATGTATTTCCTAAATACTGTCTTACATAACCAAAGTACCTTCTTCTAAACCATTGATACAATATTGTTATGTGATTCATAGATTCATAGTTTTTTGTGTTTTTTTTTTTTTTCCTTGAGATGGAGTCTCACTCTGTCACCTGGGCTGGAGTGCAGTGGTACGATCTTGACTCACTGCAACCTCCACCTCCTGGGTTCAAGCGATTCTCCTGCCTTAGCCTCCTGAGTAGCTGGGACTACAGGCATGCGCCACCATGCCCAGATAATTTTGTATTTTTAGTACAGACGGAGTTTCACCATGTTATCCAGAATGATCTCGATCTCTTGACCTCGTGATCCACCTGCCTCAGCCTCCCAAAGTGCTGGGATTACAGGTGTGAGCCACCGTGCCCAGCCATGATTCATAGTTGTTATCCAAATTTCACAAATTCTTATAATATCCTTTTTTTGATTCTGGATGCAATTAGAATAACAGACTGTGTTAATCATCATGTCTTTTTAGTTTCCTTGAACTTGAAACGGTCCTTTAGCCTTTCTTTTTCTTTCATGATCGTGTTTTTGAAGAGTAAAACCAATAACTTTTTACGATGTCCTTCAGTTTGGATTTCTTTGTTTCCTTACAATTATCTTCAGGTTTATATTGGTTGACTACAGAAAAACAACAAGCTTTTAAAGAATTAAAATTAGTTTCATTCAGATATCTTACTGATGCCTATACTCTGGGAACAGCAATTTAGAGAGGTTTTATCAGACTTCTCCAGCATGGGGTTTCAGCCCATTACTTAGACACAGGTGCTGGGGGTTCAGTCTGTGCAAAATCACATGAAACTTGCAAAATGGTATTTAGAAATAGATCTGAGTGTTTGATGTGCTCATTGCTACTGTGGTGGTTTTGCTAAGAAATGTACACACACATACACACACACACACATTTATAACTCTATCAAATACATATTGGTAGTATGTAATATGTAATTATACATAATGAATTCATACTGATACCTCAAATTCCGGTTCAATACCATAAGGATCACAACATTTAAAAAAGTTAGAATAAATGGGACTTGACATTAATTGGATGTAGTGGGAAGGGGGAAGAAGTCAAATGTGATTGTAAGTTGTAAATATGAGAATGGCATACCTAAGAGCTGAGTATACAATGTTTTGTGTACCATTGTTTTTTGTCGTATGTGCCAATAAACTAATAAAGCCCAAGACTGCATTACTTTCTTAGCAATTGTACCATAGCGTTCTTGAATATTGATCTTGTGATTAAATAAAACTCAAGGTCTTTTTATATTAACTGTTGAGCAAGATCTTCTACCTCTTCTTATGAATTCAGTTTTTTAAAACTGTACAGCACGTATGCCTAGGAAATTTTATCTCGTTAATATTAAACCATCATTCTTTTCAAACCCCTATAATCCTGGTTTAGCCAATCTACTAGTTGTCCCTACAAATCCTCTGTTATGCAAAGGTTTTATAATATGCTTTCTATGTGCTTTGGCTGATCTCCTTAGCAGATAAAGCAGAAGGTCAGGAAGGCAAAGCAGCAGCATGCTGTTAGTGGTGGGGATGATAATCCTGGAAATATAACTTGAATTGGGGTCATTTCTTACACAGTATTATATATTATGAAAAAGACAATTGGGAGTCAGGTCACCAAAAGCTCAAGAAAAAAGCAAGGTAAGAAATATGTCTCCTGATGTTTTAAAGAGATGAGGGAATCTAGAATCCAACTGATGTCTCTCATGCAGCCTGAAAAGGACTAATGAGATACGTGAGTTCTGTCCTTGTCCTCTTCTTCTCAGTTTACTCATTCTTTGTAGGTTATCTAATCCACACTTCCCCGGCTTTAACCTCTCCAGCTACTGTCCTATAGCAATGACTGCTAGAAATTCCTTCTTCCATGATAGAGTTTTAGCTGATTTGTGTCAAGCAAAGTAGGGATTACATTTCCTGATCCCACTGCAGTAGACATAGACACCTGGTAGTTCTCACATATAGGATATGATTAGGACTATATGCAACTTCCGCCTTACTTAAGAGGAAACCTTTGGCCTCAAACTTCTATGCTTTTCTCCAAGCACAGACACTAGAGAGCCATGGATAGGTATATTGAAATACCTATAGTTTTTTCAAGATGCCAAACTGTTTCGTACATCTTTATGCATGTTAATTCATTTGTGGGAAACTCCTTGTTTCATTTGTCTTTTCCTAACTTTTTATCCATTCATCTTTCAAACCTCACCTCCTATGTTACCTCCTTTAGAAACTTTACATGATGGTCTCTGATGTGGTTTAAATGTATGTTCTGTGTATTTCCAGAAAATCCTATGTTTTTCTTTATTGTGGTAACTAGGATAATGTTTGATAAACGTTAACAGTAGACATGTTTTTGGTGTTTGCCTGGCTCATATTCTTTTCTTTGGGTATTATCCTGACTTGATGGGCTTTAGTGGCATTATTTATATAAATCTTTCACCATGATTGTCACATCTGATTAGAACATGCCCAAAGACTAGGCTGAGACTAGTTGGTATGTCTCGAAAATGTCAATGAAGAGACAAAATTATGGCTGGTAAATGTGGGTGCTAGACTTGTAAAGCATGGAAATTTGGTACCAGAGTCCATACCTTAGGAAGGAAAAAAGACAAAAAAAGCTTACACATACAAAATCAGACAGAATATAGAAAAAACAGGAATAATAAAAGTGAATCTTCAAAGAGAAGAGTAGAACTGATGCTAGGAGAGAAACAGAACAAACCATTCAACCTAACTGAGCCAGAAGCAGCTGTCTCATGAATTTGAGCTTGGATTGATTTACTTCAGTAGAGAAATCTTTGTAGATGTCAGAGAAAAGAAAGTTTCCATCATACTTTTAACTTTCTTTTAAACTATAATTTTTATAATAATAACCAAATTATACTGATTAGTAAAGTAACCATTGGAATTGTGCTGCTTGTCTTACTTTTGCACATTTTTATCTTCAAAAACTAAAAATAAAAAAAATTGATTTTCCTTTTTGACTCAGATGAAGATTTTCATATAATATACAGTTCAGAATACAATGACTGATAACTAATGATCATACACAAATCAATTATTTCTGCAGCCAGCATAGAATGGCAAAAATAAGCTGAAAAAGTGTTCTGTGTTTCAAATAATGTTATTAAATAAATTATAAATCAAGGAACTAGGGGCCAGGCATGGTGGCTCATGCTTGTAATTTCAGCACTTTGGGAGGCTGAGGTGGGTGGGTCACCTGAGGTCAGAAGTTCAAGACCAGCCTGGCCAACATGGTGAAACACTATCTTTACTAAAAATACAAAAACTAACCAGGCCTAGTGGCGTACCTATAATCCCAGCTACTTGGGAGGCTGAGGCACAAGAATCACTTGAGTTTGGGAGATGTAGTTTGCAGTGAGCTGAGATGGCACCGCTGCACTCCAGCCTGGGTGACAGAGCGAGACTCCATCTTAAAAAAAACAAAGTCGAGGAGCTAGCAACTAGCCTTCTGAAGGTCAGCCTTACAATTTTTTGAGGACTCAAGCCTAGTATTTCAGAAAATGTTTTCTTTATGTTTATGATGTTGTTCAAAGCTTATATTTTTGCTTTGTTTCTCTACCTTTTCCTTTCAGCTCAGTTTTATATTTCATATAGAGTTGTATATTTCTGGAAAAATTAAATTCATGAAAGTTCTAAGACATAGAAACTGAAGGACTAGAAATTTAAGTGTTATTTGAAGGGGATTCTGCTAGAAAAAAGCATTACATGAGTCATCAGAAGGCCAAGGTTCTAGACTCAGTTCTGCTATTTAATTATATAATCTCGTGTAAGTCAATTGACTGGAGTTCTCCCTTCAGTTATCTCATTCCTAAAGTAAGGATCATAATCTCTTTCATGCTTATCTTGGAGTTGTAACAATCAAATGTGAACTTTGAAAACGCTAAGAATTCATATGTTAGAAACCCTTATCAATATCTGACAGTGGAATATTGGCAAAGATTGACTGCAGTGAGTTGGCATTCCAAAGATATTATACCGGTGGTGGTTGCTTTTGTCTACACAAGAAAGGATGCTTCCGGTTATATGCCACAGTCCTTAAAAGCAGAGGATCTTAGTTTTCTCAACTGTAAAACTGGATTTAATAATTATACAAGCAAATGGTATTGTAAAGAGCTTAGCACAATTCCTGGCACAAAATAAGGGCTCAAAGAAAATTAGATGTGGAAGTAAACGTTAGCTCTGTTCTTTGACCCAGAATGGGCTTTGGAGAAGGAATTGCTGATAAGAAGTGTGAAGCTGACCAGGTGTAAAAATGTGGTCCCAGCTGTAGAGTTTCACAGCAAGTCATCTCTTTGCATAATGCCCCAGGTATGAAAGAACCTGGTTCCTTGCATTTGTCTCCTGGGAGATTGGTTGTTACTGGTCATTAATTCCTGCTAAATGTCAGTGAATCAGATAGCATTTTCCTGGCCTTCATTTCCCAACAAACTTTTAAATACAGGACTTTTTAACCAATGTTTTGATGAAACCTTGTGGAACCAATCAAGTACAGATTTAGGACACATTTAGCCAACCCTACCTAGTTTATTAAGTTCTTTCCACAAATGTTCACAGAAAGCTATTATTGAAATACCACTTCTGTCCTAATATAATGGCAAACAAAATGTAAGATGACTTTAGATATAGATATTACATTATATGACAATGTATAAGAAATACATGGGAAACTAAAAACATGTATGATGAACACTACAGATACACAGTATCTTAAATGGACTAGTGACATTAGTTCAAAAGAATAAATGTAACTTCTTCAGATACTTACACTATTAAGTTAATTGTGGCTTTTCCGAATATATTCACAATTGCCTGTAAGACATCATGAGTATAGTAGAAGGCAGGGCATCTATCTAGTTGATTAAAAGGAGTAGCTGTCATTGAGAAAACAACTCCAACGTGGCAATATTAAGAATCATGAACTGTGAATACTAGAAATGTAATATGCAGAGATAGTACCCCATAGTAGTAATACAAGAACAATGTAATATTGTATGCATTTTTCAGAAAACAAGAAGGAATAGCACCCTTGTAATGAAACACTGGGCATGCATCCTTGAGAATTTACCAGTCATTGTTTTAAATGAAAACATATAGGGTTTTTTTTTTTTTTTTTTTTGTCTTAAAATCAAACCTCAAAAAAACCCCAATTCATCTCTAGAGTGCATGGAGTACCAGGTTTGTATGAAAAGATACTGATGGGAAATAGTGGCCCCAGGACAAAGAAGAGTGCTAAACTTAAGCTAGAATTCTTGAAGATTATCTGTGGACCTTCTATATTTGAAACACCACGTCCTGGTTCAATGCATTTTAAAAGCTGTCATATTTCTAAATATGATATACAACTTAAACTCTAACATATTATTAGTGCT
Organism: Macaca mulatta; assembly: GCF_049350105.2. Taxonomy (NCBI): domain Eukaryota; kingdom Metazoa; phylum Chordata; class Mammalia; order Primates; family Cercopithecidae; genus Macaca; species Macaca mulatta. The sequence goes on along the minus strand of NC_133409.1, from coordinate 65,621,017 downwards.
TAATTATGGTTTTTCTTTTAGAGTAATAAAAATGGTGGGATACAAAAACATTACCTTTAGATGACAATTTCTGCTATTCTTTTGATTTGAAATGCTCTAGCATTTAAAGTCTCTTTTAAGAAAAACTGCAAGATTAAATGCTTTTTTTTTTTGACAGTGTCAAAACAAAATGCTCTGTCACCCACGCTGGAGTGCAATGGTGCGATCTCTGCTCACTGCAACCTCTGCCTCCCGGGTTCAAGCAATTGTCCTGCCTCAGCCTCCCGAGTAGCTGGGATTACAGGCATCCGCCACCACCCCTGGCTAACTTTCCTATTTTTAGTAAAGACGGGGTTTCCCCATGTTGACCAGGCTGGTCTCGAACTCCTGACCTCAGGTGATCCGCCCACCTCGGCCTCCCAAAGTGCTGGGATTACAGGTGTGAGCCACTGCGCCCAGCCACCTTCACTGATTTCTAAGACTAATTATTGGGTAGTTCTCCAGGATTCAAAGCCACATGAGAAATCACTAAGGGCAAATATGTGAAAGCCCATTTAAAATGTACCGAGATACCATTCGTTAAAGCAGCTTAATAAGTCAGATTTGAGACTTTTAAAGTATATCATTTTTTGCGTATATTAGGTAGAAGTGTTTTTCTCTATTACAGTAATTCCACTTGTGTTAATGTACATAACAGATCCCGATCGTCAGTGGTTCTCAAACTTTAATGTTTTTAGCCATTCCCTGAGTTCTGAATTAAAACAACATGCTCCCGAATTCTAAATCTCCTCTCCATCTTGCAGGGCTGGTCTCAGGGATCTACAGTTTTAACAAGGCCCCGGTGATTTTTCTGCAGGCGGTTTACCCATCATATTTGAGAAACTCTGAGAATTCTGAAATAGATATGAGAGGAAAACAGTTTATGTTCTAAGTTATCCAATTTTGGTATATGCCTAGCAGCTCCTAAACACATAGTACAGGATAGAAAAATTGTTTTAATCAGTTAATATTAGGTTTGAGCCACTGTGCACCCAGTTGTAGATTTTGTGTAGCATTTCTTTGAGCTTTGATTCTTTGTTTTTAAATGCGTGTGTGTCTGTGCATGCATGTGTGCAAGCATGCACATAGACTGTTATTTCTAATGTGCCTTCCCATCTTAGGAGATTCTGTGCTTCTATACGTCTGCTTTTCTTGGCTTCTGGGTTGGATTTTGCATGAGCATAAGACCACTTCCTAACAGTATTTTGTGAGAGCAAAATGGAAATAAATGTTCTTCTCAATCTTCATAAAATCAGCCAGAATTATTTTTGAGAGCCCATGATGGTCTTCTGCTTTGGGAAGTGGGAATTTGGTAGATGAAAGCGTAGGTCCTATAATTTTATGTATTTGTAGGGGTACAGGAAATAAAAAAAGTTACATAATCATTGAAGGGCAGAGCACATCCTCAGTTTCATCAGTGGGCAAATATATTTATGCCACAAAAAAATGAATTTTGTGTCATTCACTATTTACAAACTTATATGATTAAGTAAAATAGATTTAGATGTGATATGACCTTCTGTTTTCTCCATTTCTAGGCATTTAAAAAGGTATTTGGTATCTTAAAAAAATTAAAACTGCTAGAATAATTTAATGTGAAAATGAACTTGGGGAAAACAGGATGGCAGCTTATATCTAACCCTAGCATCTGTCAATAAGTTTCACGCTTCAGTAACCCATAAAAGAGGAAAATAAAAGTCCTTTGATTTTTCTGCCTTGCAACTCTGAAACAGAATGTCCCTGACTTTAAAATGGATGATCTCCAAAAAGAGAAAAGCAAAAAGATAGCTTGACATACTATTAACTCCTAGTATTTTTAGTATTTTAAAAATTCACTCTATATCTCTTCTCAGAGAAATATGCAATGATGACATTTTCAAGAAGTGATGGCATCTGGTGCTAAGGACAAAGAATGGGATTTTGCCACAGGGATCTTATTCTCCCACATGTTCTGTCTGAAGGAGAAAGTTATCTGAGGCCTCATATGGTGTGACATAAGCATGTAAAATTTTGTTATTTTTCACCAATGGCATTACTTGTGAATAATAGCAAATAATTAAATATTGCTAATTTAGATATTAAGTACTATATATCCATGTGTGTATATATATTCATATAATTGTCATGATGACTGTCATTATCTTCGTCTTACAGATGTGAAACTTTGGCCTCGAAGAAATTAAATCCATTGTCCAAGGTTACATAGCTGGTAAGTGACAGAGCCTGCATTCAAACCCGTGCAATGTGACTCCACAGGCTATGTTCTTAACTAGTATATAACACTACCGTTCAATGTAGAATTAGTTGTCCTGATAAACGGATATCCGGGGAAGCTGTACAGTTAATCCATCTATGTTGGCATTACTGAGAACATTCTTAGATTTACTTTAATGTGATTTATTGCTGATACATTAGAAGCCAGTTCAAACACAGAGTGAAATGCCCCCCAGCAGCTGAAGCTGGCACTATAAAAAGGAAGTGAGCTGTTGTAGAGACAGCCCACAGATAAGCCTGGTTTGGTCTTTAGTTTTGGCCTTTACAGTGTCTTACATTTTAATTAGTTACCAAAATAAACACAAGAAAATTTAAAAGCCTTATATATGAACCAGAATTTCTGTTCTCTCAGAAAATTAGAGCCTTACCTTGGGCTTGTGTCACCAGCTTCCCACAGTCCTCACCATCTGGTCTTCCAGAAATGGGTTGAGGGTCACTCCGATCCCGTCTACATGGGTTCCGCTTCATTTGTGTATTTTTACCTGCCTGGTCACTCCGACATTTGATTTCGTGGTACTTGGACAAAAACATTGTTCAAGGGGTAAATGGAAACAAAGCAATTATTGCAACTTGTAAAAGAGAATTTCGGAGGGATGGCTTTTAGATTAGAAAGGCATTTATTCCTGCTGCATATCCAAGAGGAATTGAGGCATGAATGCTGAGCATTATCATGAGCAAAAAAGAACTAAGAGACAGATTAAAACATAAAACGTAAAACATTAAAACCTTTATGGGGAACATAAAAGTTAATTCTGGCTGTTTTCTAATTTTCTGTGTGCCCTCAAGCAAGTTTCTCAGCTTTCATGGAGAACAGTGTAATTTCTAAGTTCTGGGTTCTATTCACACTATGCAATAATAAAAAGAAATATTTTCATTTGTGTACTGTTCCAGGGAAGATCAAAATGTTAGCAGAATGAAGAGAAAAAAGACTCCATAGCAGTAGCACAAATCCCTTTTTCTCTAAAGGATGAACAATTACTGATTCTCCAAAAAAAAAAAAAAAAAAATTGTATCCATCAAACAGAGTAATCATGAGAATAGACACTAATTTCATAATGTCTGCTGGACAAGAAATGGACAGACTTGTTTCTTTAATGTGCTCCTCCTATTTTTATCCTGATTAGAAATGTGCTCAGTGGCTGGGCACAGTGGCTGATGGTTGTAATCCCAGAACTTTGGGAGGCTAAGGCAGGTGGATTGCTTGAGCTCACAAGTTCGAGACAAGCCTGGCCAAAATGGTGAAAACCCATCTCTACAAAAAAATGCAAAAATTAACTGGGTGCGGTGGCGCTATCCTGTAGTCCCAGCTACTTGGGAGGCTGAAGTGGGAGGATCACTTGAGTACCAGGAGGCTGACATCGCATTGAGCCAAGATAGCACCACTGCACTCCAGCCTGGACAACAGATTGAGATCCTGTCTCAAAATAGAAACTTGTTCACCAAGAACTATCCCATACAGAATTCCCTAACCAAATATGCTTTGGACTGTAACTTTAAAATGTTTACCTTAGTCCATGATACATACAAAGTACTTTAAGCTTTTAAAAAATTTGCACTGTTAGGGTCTGTGGAGTCATACACCCAAACCTCCGGGTATTTAGTTGTTGGTTGATTCATATATTCACTATCAAGGTATTTACCCAGCGTGTACCACATGCCAGATTCTCAGCTCATTATTTCAACTTATAACCTGACTGGGGATATGATTAAAACAATGAGGGATTTTCAAAGTTACTATGGAGAACTCTCTCTGTGCTCATTGTTATATTTAGAAGTTTGAATGGGGTTCTTGATATTAATGAAGAAATGTTTCCTCACATTTGAGTTCCAAAATGATTAGCAAAGTATCAAGCATCCTAAATGTATGTTGCCTTCCATGTTGTTTGTGACCCAAGCTAGGAAAGTCTCTCCATAGCAGTTTAGTATCAGTCTGCTGACACCAAAGGGGAAGTGATGGCAAGATTTTAATGAAATGATTATCTTCTTCATGAAAAATTGCCAATTTGCTTTTCCCCCTTCTATTATTACTCAGTCTGTCTCAAACTCTTTGAAGCTCTGTTGCATTCTGTTTAGCCAATTGGTGCATGTCCCCTTGGCCTAGTGACTTTCCCTTCCTTGCAACTTGACTTTTAGTATGTAACTTTAGAGAAGTGTTTTGAAGTCGAGTATACCGAGGCTTCCTTCAAACAATATACAGATGATATCAGTGGTTAAGGTTTTAGAATATCTTCAATTATTTCATCTAACACCAAAAAGGGAAATCCGTGATACTATTTAGATCTCTTAAATTTTCAGAATTACGATTCGGACAGAACCATTAAGCAATTATTTATAAGCCTGCTTCCTTTCCTTCCAAATGTTAAGCCACAGTAAACAGCACCTTGGTCACTTGTACAGTGAATGGCTACAACCTGTTCCAATTGAGATTACCAGCCAGAAGTCCATTAACGGCCTAATGAGAACAATTTATTTTATTTTATTTTATTTTATTTTATTTTATTTGGTGGGGTGGGGGGAACCGAATGTCACTCTTTTAGCCCAGGCTGGAGTGCAATCGCACAATCTCTGCTCACTGCAACCTCTGTCTCCCAGTTTCAAGCAGTTCTCCTGCCTCAGCCTTCCAAGTAGCTGGGATTACAGGTGCCTGCCACCACGCCCAGCTAACGTTTGTATTTTCAGTAGATACAGGGTTTTGCCATGTTGGCCAGGCTGGTCTGGAGTTCCTGACCTCAGGTGATTGGCCCGCCTCAGCCTCCCAAAGTGCTGGGATTACAGGTATGAGCCATGGTGTCCGGCCTAATAAGAAGAATTTGTATCAACTGAATAACATTGAAGACACAAGAGGGAAAAAGTTAACACTGCCTCATGGGTGTCTTAGTGAGTTAAATGAAGACTACAGTTCACTCTTTCCTCTAGCATTCTGGGTGAAAATTAGAAATATAAGCTATGTTGACTAGAAGTATTTTTACATTTTTTCTTTTCCCTTTATGGCTCAGCACATATTCATTTGAAAACTATTCTCTGCTTTTATTTCACTATCAAAAAGTTTCTTCTGTGATTCAAATGTACTTGGATGGAATGAGTAAGATGCCCATGTATGCATGTGGGGGTTGGAGGAGGTGGGACTGGAATCCCAAAGAGAAGGAAATCAAAATAACTCCAAATGTTTCTTTTTCAGCCAGTTCAACCAGTGAAATACATGTTTTATTGGGTATTTAACAAACTCCCAGACTAGTATCTAATAGGTTCAGCCCTGTCAAAAATCTATATAGCTGGATTCTTACAAGGTGGAAACATTTTTATAGGGATTTATTTTCTTTTCCCTGAGAAATAAAAGTATGGGTAATTCACAGCATCCTATCATCATCTTCAACATTTGTGAGCATATTTGCATAAGGATATTGTTCTAGGCCTTGGAGATATATGAATACATGAGAGTGTAAGGCATCATTCGTTTTTGTTTTGCTTTTCAGTCACCCAGGAGTTTACAATTTATGTGAGGAAACAGATCATATACATATACAGATAATTAAAAATATGTATGGTAAGTGCTGTAGACAATAATGATGTAGACCAGGGTGAGATCAGAAGCTGAAATGAAAAGTTTCATGAGAATTATTAGCATTTGACTTTTGTTGAGACTTGATGCTCTAAGGCTTAATATCAATCAGAAAAAAATGAGTATTCAAAAAGAATGAAAGAGAATCCAGTGGACAGAAAACACATTTGATTTCTTTCCCTTCAATTTCTCTGCTAGGGATCTGACTCTTTCCTTTGGCCAAACTACCTAGCCTAAAGTCGCTCACCTGTGACTCTTGACATCGTCTCCAACTAATTGCTCTAGAATAAGGGTTGGTAAACTTCTATAGAGAGCCAGATAGTAAATATTTTAGGCTTTGCAAGCAAGATATATGGCTTTCTTTTGTCATAACTTCTCAATTACACAAGTGTAGCATAAAATCAGTCATAGACAATATGTAAAAACTAAAGATGGTCATACATCAATGAAACTTTATGGACACTGAAATAAGGATTTCATATAATTTTAATGCATCATGAAATATTATCTTTATTTGATTTTTTTTTTCCAGTCACTAAAAAGTATAAAAACCACTCTTAGCTCATGAGCTGTACAAAAATAGGTAGTAGATAGGATTTGACTCTCAGGCTATAGATTACTGACCCTGCCATTGAATGACTTCAGCATTTACCAACCCTTACCCTCACTCCAGTCGTATTCAACTTCCTCATCTAACGGATAGAAACCAGGTCTAGGTGCTATATAAGATTTAGGTAACTTGGGATCTTCAAAGAACACAGCCAAAGTTAATGTCTTGACTTATTTGATAGTGTATGATTTATTTTAACTTCAGGTCAAAAGAAGTCCCCTGGATAAGTTAAGCATCAGGGACTGCTGTCCAGGGAGAAGTCAAGCAGCTAGAATGTATGTTGATAGAGGCAGAGTCTATATACCCAGTAGGATATCTGAGTCTCCTTCCTCTTGGCAAGTAGGCTTATACGGGAGACCAGATAATTCCTCTTTGCAGAAGAAATGGGCCAAAAGGAAAGACTCAATACTAGCACTTGTTGATTATATAATGAAAATTCTTCAATGCTCCATTTTATTTTGAAATGTGAAGATAAATACTAACAGAGACAGCTTTAAGTGTGGAATGTGGATGCCTGAGGGAGGAAGGTCTTGGGGATGCAAAGAGGTGAAACAGAGAAATACTGATTTTATTTTAAGGACTGCAATAGTATTTGAATTTAAAAATCATATATACATATTTTTCATAAACATGGAAATTTAATTAGAAAAAAGAAAACGAAACCCTCTGTAGGCTCCCTTTGCCTACAGAATAAGTTCAAACCATTTGGCATGCCACACAAAACCCTCTGCAACATGAGCACAGGACACCTTTTTGGCTTCACTGCAGTGCCTCCCCAGCACACATAGGCAGGACTCTTCTGTTCAATCTTCTTTTTTTTGTTTTTAAACCCCTGGGTTCTTATTCCTGTTGGTTTCTTTCTTGAGTGTTCTTTTCTCACTATCTTTTTGGTGAACTACTTAGTTTTTAAAAAATATCAGCTCAAATATTGCCTCCACTTTGCTCCTTTCACAGACCCCATAGGAATCATTAATTGGTTCATTCTCTGTGCACTCTCAGCACATGTGGGTACCACAGCACTTATCATGGAGGATTATTTATGATATCTCATTCTGGTTAGACTGTGAGGATCTCAAAGCAGGGATCCTGTCTGATTAATCTTTGTATCACCATTTCCTAGCACACAGTAGGTGCTCAGGTAATGGTTTTCAACTTAAAGATGGATTTGGCAACAGTCAGCCTCTTAATGAAGGGAGAATTTACATGATTAGTGACTAATTGGATTTAAAACATGAAGTCTCAAGTCAAAGATTATTCATTTAAATTCTTTTGAATAGCTGGTAACTAGGAGACAGTGCTACTGATTGACAGGGAAGGGGAGGAGCCTTTTCTGTGGCAAACATGAAAACTTTGGTTTTATTCTTCCTGAGCTATGGATTGATGATGAGATATCTAATATTTCTTATCACAAGTTAGAGAAACCAATTGAATTTCAAAAAAGAAAACCAAAGAAAAAATATTTTGCTTTCATTAGTATATCAGACTATCTGTAAATCCAAGATATTTTATGAGATTTCTGAGGTAGCTCATTACATTAAACAGTAATTCTCAGCTTCGGATATGCATAGAATCATCTGGAGTGCTTATAAAAATAGAAATTCCTTGAGCTCCACCCCCCGAGATTCTGATTCAGAAGGACTGAAATGGAGCCCATGACTGCATTTTCACAGGCACCTTTTGATGCTTCTGATGTACACAGCCAAAACCAATTATTTGAGGAATACTGGCACAGTGGAAGAAGGAAGGGGTTGAAAAAATGAGCTTGGGAGAGATTTGGAAGGCTGGGAGAAAATGTGTACTTAAGGAGAGAGGGATAGACTGCTGCAATTTGGAAATGGCTTTGCTGCTATATGCAGAAAATAGAAAACACTGGAATTAGCATTCACCAGTTACTTTGTCTTCAGAATGACTTCTTCTAATTTATGGCTTGAATTTTAAAATGTCCTCATGTCGCAGAGATCATAAAGAGCTTACCATAAGGACTGAGAAGATATCTGGGAACTCACGTCACTTTTCAATTTTGACTGTTAGAATCCTATGATTCTAAGTGTCATGCTGTTTTCTTCCACTTACCAAATGCTTTTGCTGTAATAAATTGTAATTTCAGATTTAATGCCCTTTTGTTAAGAAAATTATGTAAAAAATCTTTATTTATTTTTACTACAGAAAAATCTCGTTGGTGATGACTCATCTTTATGTGCAAAACCAAAGAATCTAAAATTGACTGCATGAATTACTATTGAAAAGTTTGCTTTCGTTGCTAACTCTGGAAATGAATGAAGCCTTGTGAATATTTTCCTTTAGCAGTCTAAATTCCATTTTTACTCTAGCCATAGCAAATTCTACAAAAGAAACAAGTCCAACTTAAATTTGTATGATAAAATGATAAATATTAATTTATTTCAGTGAATTATAAATACATATATATGAACCAAACATGTTACTCTTAAATTTACCAACTGCTTCATTGCAGTAAATGATATTAAGCATGAAAACTATTATTGTCTGCTTGCTACATGTGGAAATAAATGAAGACCAACCAAACGAGAATAAGCAGGGGCTATTTATTCAGGGCTTGTTACAGCAAAAAAATCAGCAACTATCACCTGTGTTTTGGCAGAGACTCAAAAGGAGGCAGAGGGGTGAAAAAGCATTGTAGTGGAAGAAAGAGGTCTTCACTTCGCTCTGATTGGAGGTTGTTGGCATGAGAAAGCTGTCAGAGGGCTAGCTAGAAGCAGGGCATCCCTGTGATTGGCAAAGGGAGCATATTTGGCTTTCTCTGATTGGTCCTAAGTCAGAAGCCAGGACAAAAATTAGGGAAGCTGTCAGTTATTAATTAACCCCTGGTTGCTTTGGGCTGATTGTTAAAGGGGTTATTGTTTGGCCTCCAGGGCTGGTTGCTAGATATAGTCGTCTGACTTCCAGACTTACAGATAGTAGAATGGCTTCCTGGGATGGTTACTGTAGATAACAGGGTGGTTTCCTGAGCTGGTTGCTGAGTCAGAGTTCTGTTTTTATACATGGTCTGGACATTGTGTATTTGTATACTGAGCCTTTCATACATAATCATTTATATGATTTCTAAAGGAAATTTATAACTTCGAGACTTACTCCAGAACAACAAAAGTTGAAAAGAGACACATTTATTATTATGTAAAAAGAAAACAAAAGAAATTAAAAACCTACCTAAACAGTACTATAGATGTTTAGCCAACATCTAATATTTATTATGTTTAACACCATTCGATGTGAATGCATATATTTATCAAAAGGTCTGAAATGTTATGAAAAAAAAAAAAAGATGACTAGCCCAAGAGAATCACTAGGATAATGAATGAATAATACAGTTTACTCCTACCCCAAAATGCGATGCAAAGAAAGCATGTTTTTATTTTTTTGTGGTGGTGTCCACATATGTGTGTGTGTGTGTTAATTTAGGATTTTTAAGATGAAGAGCCACCTCTTTGATTAAGAATGATACAAGAAGGAAATAAAAATGTTTCCTACTTAGAGGTCCCGGGGGTAGACAACACACCTGGAGGCGACACACACGCTGGTCAGGGAGCTCAGGCGGGGAGAGACAGGCACTCATGGGCCAACACCTTTTTTAGGTCCAGCACTGTTATCCAACCATGTTTCCTGTGGACAGTTTAATTGGTGGGTTTAAAGCAAGCAGAGTCCAGTTCCAGGAGGTCACTCTGTGACTGCGAAATGGTTACTGTGGCATATCTGCACAGCCCATGTGGGGTGTGAGCATCAGCAGGGCCTGTCAAGGAGGCCGTATGTAGCTGTCCCATAGGTATGTGATCACCAGGAGGCAGTTTTATATGGCGGATATCTGGATCAACCACATTGAAAAACTGGGAGGAGATGTAGATTTCAGTGTGAGAAAATACAGCTTTTGTTCAAACTGGATACAGAGGCAACACAGAATTATAATAATTAACTATGGTGAGAGATAGCCTTTACACGTCGGCAGGAACCTGAGGTGGCAAGCCAAGGCGAGTGAGCCACACTCCCTTGACATCCATATTCCCGAGAGGAATTCTAAGGAGTTGGAATTCTGAATTTTTATTTATAAATTCTAAATTTACTGTCTCAATGGCTATGATGGTATGTTGTCAAGATAGGAGGATATGATGTATTTTATCAAACAGTTTATTAGGTCACTTTATAATTTTAAAATATTCCAACATTTGATAAGTGCCCTCCATTGTTCTACAAGTGTTATGGGTAAACCTGAGACAACCTCTACTGTTCTAGCTGATCACCTAATCAGAACCTGTTTTTCCTTTTCCCTGTCTCAAGCCATCACAAAGTGAAGTCTGTCTATGGAAAACCCAGTTAGAGGGCTGGATTAAAAACAACTGTTCCCAAATACCTTATTTCTGGCTATAAGACAAACATACACATTTGTGTCTAATAAGGAGGATAAATTGTCCCACAGATTAAATGTCCTTAAATACTTTAATGTGATTCTGTTCCATTTTTTTTTGTTTTAGTTTTCCATTCCATTTAGAATTAAAACAATTAGATGACTAGGAGAAAGGGATTTTCATTATCCAATTTTGTTTCTTTTCTTTAAATTGGAAATAATATTATGCTTACTGAAAAGTTGAAAGTACCATACAAATAATTTTTTTTCTTCACTGAACCATTTGAAAGTAAGTTACCCATATAAAGTCTCATCAACTCTAAATATTTCAATGTATATATCCCATATCCTACAAACAAGGACATCCTTCTACATGTACAATATACAACATACAACCATCAAAAACAGTTGCTCATCTGAAATTTTATCCACAATGTGACAGGGCCGGGCTTAGTGGGAGGTGTTTTGGTCATGGGGGAAGATCCCTCATGAATGATCGGTGCCATTATTGTGGCCATGTGTGTGTTCACTCTTGCAAGACTGGGTCAGTTACCACTAGAGTGGGTTGTTAAAATATAAGTTTCCTTCATAATAACATGTTTTCTCCCTTCTCACGTGTGTCCACTTCCCCTTTGACCTTCCCGCCATGTTTCGACCTAGTACATGCCCTCACCAGAAGCTAGGCAGATGTGGCTCCATGTCTCTTGTACATTTCAACCTGCAGAACTATGAGCTAAATAAGCCTCTTCTCTTTATAAATTACCAAGTCTCAGGTATTCTCTTATAGCAACACAAAATGGATTAAGACACCATTTAATTAACATTACTACCTTCTAATCTTCAGACCCCACTCAGGTTGTGCCAATTGTCTCAATAAATAACATATTAAGACCATGAATGATCTGGCCTCTGTCCATCTCACCAGCCTTATCTGCATCATCCCCCTGGCTCAGGTGGTGTCTGCTACCCACAGTCTTTTCAATACCTCAAATGCATGTGGTTCTTTTGCATTGGAGGCCTTTGCATATACTGTTTTCTCTGTCTAGATGCTGACACTTTACCCAATAAAACCTACTCTTCTTCCAGTCAAACTGTCATGCCCTCAGAGAGGCCTTCCTTAGCTTCCCTAATCTAAAGTAACTTGCTTTCTCTCCCTTCCACATTCTTATAAAAGCTGCCCTTCTCTGTCATTGCACTCTTCATGGTGTGGAGCTATGTTCTTATTTGTGAGATTATTTGTGAAATGTCTAATTCCCCTTCTCTAAGTTCTTTGAGAACAAGAATCATAGTATTTTTCTCCTTATATTTGGAGGTTCTAACATGCTATCTAGCATCTAGATGCTCAGTAAAAATTTTTGAAATGAATGAATACATAAAATGAATTAACTGTCATTTTCTGTTCAATGTTATACAAATGAAAGTAATATTTTCATCAGGATTACAATATTGAATCACATTTTGGACTTCTCAAGAGAGAAAGATAATGAGAGGTTGTGTCAAAAAAAACACAAACGGATTATTCCATCAGACAACAGAGTATGCATACATGTTTCCTTTTAAATGTGCCTTTTATACATTGAAAGTGTGGTTATGTTTTATATTGCCTGCTATTATGGTTTATTTCAAAGTAATTTAAGGTGAGACTTACAATGAGTGTAGATTCTGGTAAGATGACACTGAGGAGTGTTTTCATCTTTTTTGTTACATGCAAAACTATTTGAGAAGTACCTTTTTTATCTTAGAGACATGTTATTGTAGAAATGATTATTGTATAAGGCATAGAAGATATTTTATAATGTGGCAGAAATTATAAATACTATAAACTATATAATTGAGAAAAATATAAGCACTATACATTTTTTAAAACAAAAGTTTATAAATTTTACTGTTTTTAAATAAAAATTGAAGAATATATTTAATGAAAATGTATTACTCAAATAATTATCTTACTAAAAATGTCCTTTTTTATGTGCTGTTTTTAAAGATTTTGACATTTCATTAAGCTCTATCCATTTAACCTAGAAAAGCTGCAAATACTAACCCTGAATCACAGCAAATAGGAAGATAATTTGATTTATTCTACTCATAAGGAGAAGATAGAAGTAATGTTTCATTCTTATTGTTTTCATGGTCAGTGTATAATAAGAGTTTATTCTCTGGTATAAGGATATACATGGATGTATATAGAATTTGTACTTAAAATACCAAGTAACCCAATTAAGAGGTGTAAATTATAAAAAGTACAAGAGTAGATCTGCTGATGAGTTTTATAAATATTTAGTTTCAATAATCTGAAATGAGTTACTAAGGCAGAAAAGAATTTTTTTCCCACCCTATTCCTTAAGATAAAAAAGATGGAGGTGAGTCATTACTTTCTGCTGTATTTTATAATCATCATAATATACACGAAAACTATCAGTGACTCATACACAATTCTTTTCCTGCAGCACTGTGTGTGCTTGTTCACATGAACTGACGACTAACAGTAAAACATATGTCATCATGCTTTAAACAAATATACTTTGAGAAGAGGTAGGCTTCTCTATTCCACCCCCTGCACCCCACCCCGAGTAACAAACTGAGTGCATTTAGAGCAATGCACTAGTGAATTATAATGTGGGCCACATAAATAAATCTGAATTGTTTAGTAGCTGCACTAAAATATGTAAAAAGAAACAGGTGAAGTTAATTTTAACAATTTTATTCAGCCCACTATGTGTTAAATAATATAATTTCAGCATGTAATGAATGTAAAAAATTATTGATATTTTCTATTTTAATAGAAATCAGGTATGTTTTTTATGCTTACCATATGTCTCGGTTTGGGTTACCCACATTACATGTGCTCAATAACCACAAATTGCTAGTGGCTAACATACCACACAGTGCAGGTATAGAGTTTATACAAGAAAGAAAGGGAGGAAGGAAGAAAGAAAAGAAGGAGGGAAGAAATTAGGCTTGATTCTTTCAAGACAGTAGCAATATTTTTTTAAAGTGAAAAGTATACATTAACTGTAGAATTAAGGGCTTAAGGCAAACAAGAAACTGTGTAGCTTTGGTTTCCTACTAATGTGTCGAGTGTCTTCCATGGAATATGGAGTATTGAAGGGCAGGGACTCTTGTTCATCTCATTACTGTCAGAGCCTAGCAAATTGTCTGGCATATGTTAAACATACATGTTTATTGAGCATGTGAATAAGTGAATCAATGGCAGTATGATACCCTAAATATGCTTATTTTAAAGATTAAGGATACCCAGTTAGTTATTTTCATATTAGCAAGGGATTTAGGCAGAGTATGGAGGATATCAATTAGGAAGAGAAGTTATGGTTGATACCTTCATTATCAATATATGTGAAAATCACTGAAATAAACCAACCAGTATAAAAGTGACACCATCATAATACAGCATGCTTTTAGAAAACAATCTTTTAAAAAGGTGGTTCTTAGGTAGAATTTCATCATTTTACCTAATTTTAAAATATATTAGCCAAGTTCCATAAATAGATAACTAGATTAAATCTGTTGTAATAAAATTTTATATTAAAAGACTTTAAAAAATATGCTGCTGTGTCTCCAGTTCATCCATTACTTGTTATTTCTTTCTCATTCTCTTTTTCCTTTAACCTAATGTATTGATTTTGTAAGGTGTGTCCTTAAATTCTGAGAAGGATTGAGTTCCTCAAGGAGAAATCAAATTCCTATTAAACTTTGTGTCTCAAAGAAAAAAATTGCTTGGGTTTCAAGAACAAGTGAAGTATGTATTTCACATTTAAAGGAAGACTTGCAATGCCCTCATCTGCCTTCTGTCAAACTAACCAGATATCACTTTATTATCAAAACAATTTTGCTGAGTGTGACCGTACGACATCTTTAAAAATAACGTTTGTGTTTTTCTTTCTGATGTAAAAAACAACTCCTCTGCATGGTAAAACATTTGCAGAAGATTCTAAAGAAAGAAATAATAATTACCCACAATCTCATCATTCAGAGATATTTTAATATTTTAGTGTATTTTTCCAAAATAATTTTAAAGAATATAAATTTATATTTATAAAATTTGGCATATTACATACATCAGCTTATACCTTGTCATATAAGAATTTTCATAAATACTCTTTGAAACTAAGAATTTATTGACTAGATAAGATACCTATAAAATTTGATACATGTCATGAAGTAAAAACATGATATTCACATATTTGACTTTGGAAGAAAGCATTGACAATTACTGGTAAAAAGCTGCTTCTAAACTGTCCTCTCCTTCCTTCAACTTGTCAATACCACTTAACCTTTATATCATCAATGCTTAAGCTTCAAAATTCAGAGGCTTAAATGTTGGTGGTATAAAGGTTTCAGTGGTGTTGATGAGTTGTTAGTAAGACAAGAAAGTGTGTTTTGCTCCTGAATGGGAAGAGAAGATAGGAAGGTAAGAGGAAGCCAGTCAAATGGCAAAATGCAGTGTGGTATGGATTTCTATCTTTTCATCTCTCCTTCTGTCAACTCTGATGATTACTAGATTTCTACTAAACTCAGAAATGTTCAGGTGAGTGTGATTTTTATGAAAACTGATGATAATGCTTGATGCCAAGTGTTCCTGTTTAGGTTGACATGGAGTGAAATAGACATTGGAAAGTAGATGCCTGGGCAAGGGATAAAAGGTTTTGAAAGGATAAGCCCTCAGGAACTACAAAATATGATGGGAGGGCTTTTGGCTGCTACCAGTCATGTTGTAGTTAGGTTCCTTGTCTTGAGTCCCATGGATTTCTCTTTGGAATGGACAGATTTGTTTATTTTTCCTCTATTTTCCTCCAGTAAGCTATCTCTTTCCCTTTCACACTCCTCACATTGCCATCTCTGAGATCTATCGTCTTTGATCTTTCTATCTCAGTCATTTTTTGAGGCCTTTTCTTCTTGCATCAGCATTTTCTCCACTTGGAAAAGCCTTCCTGTTGGTGGTTCCTGTCTCTACCTATCTGACAAAGGCTCCTGGCTTTCCTGGGTTCTGATTGTGACTGGATCATGATCACATTGCTTACTGTGTTCCTTTCTGGGTTCACAGCATACAACTCATCCACTTGAACAAATTGAAAGAAAACAGCAATGCTTTCCAGACCTTGTGTTTGTATTTTAGTCTTAATTCAAATTCATCGTTTATCTCTACCAGACCCCCTTAACTTATTTTGTTCAAGTTGAAAATTATTCAATGGTTTATCACATTTTGGGGGGAGAAGGGAAGAAAAAGAATTTACAAAGTGTCACTAGATGAATTAGTCCTACAGTTTAGTTTGAATTCCCGATCTCAATTTTATATTTTGTCTAGAAAAATATACATTTAAGAGTTCCTTTTTTCAGTGTTTATGGTGAAGAGTTAGAGTATTATAAAGTGTCTATTCTACAAATACTATCAGAATATAAGAAGAACTCATGCAATAATGGTTGCACATTTATTCTTCCTTGGAGAATTGTTCTTCACCAAAAACCCTGTTGCAAGAAGCAGTTATGTACAGTTAAGAGCTTGTTGTGCAGAACTCAGGTTACTTCATATCCCTTTCAAGAAGCTGTGGTCTGCCTCATCAAAATGCTTTCTAACGACTATGAACAGTAAATTTCTCCACACAACATCTTAAGAAAACATATACTTACTTGGAAATTTGCTGTAAGAGGATTGCTGGTGTGGATTTGCTGAATGGAAACCATTTCTGGCTTCTAGGAAAGAAAATAATGAAGAAAATTTGCCTTAACCACACTCAGGCCTAGCTATTTTCTCTGAATGTTTCTATTTACTTTACCAGAATATGTTAAACAAATATTTATTGAGTGGCTACCATGTTCAGACACTGTGCTAGATGCTGAAAGAAAATAAGACAAATAGATTCCTTAGGGCAAGATCATGGGATTTGTATTTATGTATATTTGCTTAGTATCTTGGTGCTATCAGCTAAACCTTTAATTTTTTTTATACTACATTTTCATTGCTCTACATGCTGACTTTCACTAATAAAATGACTTGTGACTTGGCAGATTATTTGTAAAATTTCTTAGCCAGTCTGCAAAGATAACATGAAAGAAAAAAATTCAATTTTAAGAAACTCATTTACCTTGTACTACTAGGACAGACTGCTCTTCTATGCTTAGACAAAAACCAAACAAACACAAATAAAAAAACGAAAAAATAAACAGTGTAAGGCTTTTTACCTTTTCTTTCTGTGAAAATTAGTTACAGTAGGTAGTGCTAAGAAGATAAGCACCACATAAGAAATAATGATTATATAGAACAAAAGACAATATAGAGTGATTTTCTAATAATGGATTTTAGGATTATTATATAAAAGAAAACGTTGCATTAAATGTAAGGCTTAGGTGGTTATGGTGTGCTACAGGAACAAAGTCCTGTATTCTTGGGTAAAAGCTTTATTCTCTTGTAAGTTAGTTGATTGGCTTGAAAGACTGAGCTGTATGAACTAAGCTCCATGCACAAAAAATAGAAAATAGAGTTCACCTCCTCGTATTTGTCTTTAGCTGAAATTATATAGTGAGGCTCTCAACATTCATGATGTTAATCCTTCAGTCAGCCAATCAGTCTTTTGGTTACATTAAATCTTATACCTAAATAGTTTTTTAAAAAAATGATCAACTTATTCAGAGAATAGTTTAAACTTCGATTTGTAGTTTGAACATTTATGCCAATTAATCAAACATACACTCTGGCACCTATTGGGTTAGGTTGATTTGTAGATATAATCCAGATGTCAGATGGGAGAAGAAACTTTCCTGCTTTTAAAAGAAACTTAAGATTCAGAGACTTTCCCATTGCAAAGGTCTTTTGTAGTATTTAGAGAAAGTAGGTAACTCTAAGCACAAAGCAGTCTTGTGTTCTTTTTCACAGGCTTTGTGTTTTTCTTTTAATTTTAGTAAGTTCTTAAAATATAACATCCTATCTTTATATTGCATATCATAGTTTTTCAAACTTTTACATATCATCTAATATGCTCCTCATAAGAACCCTATCAGGGAGACAAGCCGATGTTCCCCCAAATTTGCCAGGCAAGTAGTAGAGTAAGTAGTAGAGCTCATGGACCTGGGCTTTAAGTTTAGGGTTCCTTAAATAGTGTTATACAGATTGATCCTCTACTTTGTGTTAATGCTGGAAATTTCTTCTAGCGGGACACAACAAATGAAAGAATTGATAAGCTTTGTGAGAGGTACCACCAAAACACAGACCTACAGAAGATTTTCTTTTCTTACAAGCCAAACTCTTTAAGTACTTTAAAATAGCGCAAAACAACTGAGTCAAGGTCTTAAAATAGCTGAGGAGAGGTTCCACTGGATTACAGGAATCTCCTGCCTCTAAAAACTATGTATAAGCCTCACTCAGGAATACCTGAAGTGACATCCAGAAAGTTCTGAAGAATGCAAAAATAATTACTTGATCAGTCCCTTCTTAGCCTGTTTCTTTGGAAATGACTCCAGAATATTTATGCACGATTCCTTACTGGTGCCCTTCTGGGAACAGGACATTCTTGCACTGGTATAGGCTCATGTGGAGATCTGAGGATGATGATAGTAGAAACCCAGAGAGAGAGACAGAGTTACACCTGTGACTCATCACAGTTTGATATCACATGAGTGTTCCCAGTTTTCGCCCTCTTCCTGACCTCCTCTCTGTCTCTGTCTCTCTCCTTACCTTTATCTAGAGAGGGTTCTTTTACCTTTTGTGATGGGAAAGGAGAAGTGTGAGAAGGACTCAGAGGGTTCAGTAGTTTTGGAAAGCCTTAGGAATAGTGCTTGGGTTTGGTGAACGTGGATGGATGAAGAAAAGGAGATTGCACATGAGTTTGAAAGGATGCTTGGTCATCCCATCTTACTCCTCCTTCGTCCCAGTAGAGAGCCTGGGCTGAGCTGCAGCTGAGGATGGGGCAGGTGGGCAGGTGGCTGGGTGTCAGGGGTTCTAGGCTCCGCAGTTGGCTGGACAGGAAATGCAAAGCAATCTTCTCTTTGCACTGGAACATAGCTTGGAAGCTAGCATTGGAGAGTGCTGGGGTAAGGAATTAAATGCAGAGGATATTAAGAATATTCTAATGCAGAAATCTGTATCTTCAGGCAGAAGATCAATATCAGCCCAAGTTGAGTTAGCCTGCTTTTTCTGGCACTGCAGGAGCTGGAAAGGGCCTTAATGGGTTGCCTGATGCCTCTCTACTCCTGATACTGTGAGGGCAGACAGAGAACAGGAAGCAGAGAGGTTTTTTTCTGCGCTCTGAGAGCAAAAGATGAAGACATCAGCTGGGGTTAGGAGTGCCAAAGCCATGGTGAAAGAGAAAGGCCTTTATCATTCCCCTACTCTTCCCTTTCCTGTGCCATTTATTCCCTTCTACATTCCCACTGCATTTCTAGACCTGACCTGTGCTGAGAGAAGCAGAGAAGAGAGCTGGGAGCAATCTTTGAATGTGGGTGCCTCAAATGCATTATCACATTAAGTCCATCTTCAACCTTGGTAGTAGATTTGTTTGTTCCAGATTTGTATGTGTGGAAATAGATTCAGGGATGCAAGGAAACCTGCAATCACCACAAAGCAGAGATACCGGATCCCCAGTACATTGATTTTGCCGTGCTTGTGGAGTGAGGTTGCTGGGGGAGAATGAGAAGAGATTCTGGTCCAAGCCAGTGGAGAAGGAAGGAGAGAGACGGGAAATTCCAAATATTGTACTGGGAGAGAAAGGAAAGTTTATTCTTGTCATTAGCCATAGGTAAATCATTTTCTGCATGTTTTGTATGTATGTATTTGGGAGTTTACCTGTGTTTATTATCTCTCTCCATTAGCCTATCAGCGTTTTGAGGAATTGTATTCCTTTTACCCTCTAGCATTACACCCTCCGTAGTGATAGAAGAATGAATATTGGACTTGAGAACTGTCCATACATTTATTATTCCAGTGCTATCGGTACATATGGAATGAGCCACAAAGAAAGTAGCAGGCATTAGGATTCCCAAATTGCTGCACCAGGCAGTTTGTAGTTGTTGCTTTTTGGAATACGATGAGCAGGAAATACTTCTTAATGGAGGGGTTGGGAGGACAGCAGTGACAGTACTTGTTACCTCATTTAAAAATTAACCCTACTTGAAATTTATTAATTTGGGTTATACTGAGACATAATGAACTGTATCAGAAATGAATTAGGTAGAGATGATGTCCCAAGGTGAGGCATTTATCTTTTAACATAAAATTGTAATGAATTCAAAACTAATATTAGAAAAATGTTACTCCTGCTCCATTCAGTGTCCATTTAATAGAGGAGAAAGGAATGAAATTACACCTGGCTCACAGTGACTTGAGCCTAATCCTTGAGTCCAAGTATTTAAGAGTAAGTATTAAGGTCAATGCCATTGATGGAGAAAATACTGAGAACTACAGTTTCTTGTCTTGTGTTTGGTCCTTATGACATTGTGCATTGTATTTTTCATCATGTTTCACATGCACCTGATAGCTTTCCTGTTACACGGTAAGCAACCTGGGGTAATTCTTATACTGTTTTTCTGTACCCCCACAGTCTTTTTATATGGCACATGCCCAATATAGCCACAATACAACCATCAAAATAAGGATGTTAATGACACATTATTGCCCTCTAATCTTCAAACCCCATTTAAGTTTTGCTAATTGTCTCAATAATATCCTTTATATTTAAAATGCATGATACTTAAGGACATGCCTGATGTGATACCTTTTTACCTGATTTAACCACTTCTTTCTCAATTTCTATTCTATGTGAAAACTAAACACTCCACACAAAACAAATTGCAGCTTCTAGCCAGGCGTTAGTCTTAATACAGAGGCTGTATACAAGATGTTTAACCAGGCACACCCTTAAAATTCAACCCTGTTTGTGTTTGCAATGAACACACAGGGTTGAGTCATCATGCATTAAAAAAATGTAGTAATACAGTTCAAATAATCTTCAGGATGTTCTCTTCCCAGGAAGCTTCAATTTTGAGGCTATGTGTCTACTCACGACAGTATCACAGTGCTGACTGGAGAAAATTCATCAGGCTCACGAATAGATGGCTCCAGGTGGCTGCCAGACAACTGCATACTGATTGTCCAGGGTAGCCACTGCCTGGAGAGAGAATAAGAGTGAGTGATAGCAGGCAGCCCTGGGGTCTGTTTTTCATCTTGCCCCTTCCCTCTGCTACATGGTATGAGGGATCTTGTGTCCTTGTCCCTAGAAAACACTGAGCTTGTTAAGATGCCTGCCTGTATATAAAATGAGAGGTTGAACACTGGCTGTCCCAAAGTGAAGAAATTGATGGAACCATTATGGAGTGCCACTATGGGCTAAGAAGGGCCAGGCACGGTAGCGGGGTGAAATCTGGATGGAATATGGGGCAGGGTGACAGTTTATGTAATGCTCTCTGCTTTAGAACACTGGAGATGACAGAATAGAGTACAACTTACCTTTCCATCTTAGTTCTGAAATACTAACAATAGCATCTAGCCAGGCTGATTCAAGTCCAATTTTTAAATTATTCAACCAGATATATTTTCAAACTATCTTGCCAAAAGATAAAAACTTTTGATGGAAATGTATGTTTTTTCTTCATTGGATAGTATGTACAACTGCCCTCATTTCTTTTCTTTCTTTTTTTTTTTTTTAAGCACTTCGGTTATGTCCGGACCATATTCCATGCTAGGCATCCGAGGGTGAAAACAGTCCTTGTGCTCAAGAGTTCAAAGAACTTGTCATGTGTCAAGGAGACAAGGAAGTAATTCACGCAGCAGTAGAGGCATGTGCACGTGTCCAGGGTGGCCTGGAGGTGGGATTTATACTTTACCAACAGTGGCAATTTTAGTTTTACATTTCAGAATAATTTTTCTTTTTTTCTGCTAGCTTGATTAGCTTATTGATCTTAAGGAGGACATTTACCTTTATTTCTGCTCTTAGAACCTAGTGTTTTCTAAATTTGGTTGGTGGCATACCTATAAGTACTTGGAAGGAGTCCTTCTCTTTGTAATGTGTGTGTATTCTTACCTGTATAGTGAGAAAGCAGGATCACAGCACAGGCATTATCCAGAGCATGGTGAAGGGGATGCCTAGCTGAGCTGGGAATCGGATCAACAACGGGCTTTGTACCTCTCTGGCAAACTGCAGTTAAGCCTGGCCCACAGGCCTCTGAATGCATGGATGTGAGGATATTGGAGCTGGGGTGATATGATGTGTGAAAACAGGAAAGGGAAGGTGAGAATGGATCGAGGGGTTAGTAGTTTTATAGAGGAAAATCAGGTGCTTTTACATTGTCATTAGGAGAAGGGGGAATGGAAAGTGAACTCCAGAGTTAGACACCCTTGGACCATTGGTTCAAATCCCGCTTTCTCCTTGGGCTGACCTCCTTGGACAAATTACTTGATCCCTCTGAACCTCAATTTACTTATATGTAAAATGTGGTAGTTAGAATGTCAAAATATTCATGTAAGCTCCTTAGTGGTTGTTTGCTAAATGAGGAGGATGAGAGGGATGATGATGATGAAAAAGATGTTAATAACAAAAATGTGGGATTCTCATGGTGGATAAGGTAGATATGGTCTCTGCTCTCCAAAGATGTATAGACAAGCAGAGAGGTAATTACAGTGCAATAAGATAAATGCTATTGTAGGGGAAATAAAGAATGTTCTTGGAGCTCATAGGAGGAGTCTCAAGTCAACACTTGGGAGATCAGGGAAAACTTCCCTAAGGAAGAGATATCCAAACAAAAATTTCAATTCCAGATAAGTAAGTGTAATCCAAACAAAGTAGAAGAGGGCAGGTTAGGGAAGAACAAAAGAGCATATGAGAAGACACAGAAGAGTGGAGAACAAAGTGATCTCAAGTATCAAGGAACTAGAGGGCAGCTAGAAGGCTGGAATAGGCAAGTGGAAGATGGGGAGTGCTAAGGAATGAGTCTGAAGCATGTGTAGCAAAGTATAGACTTGGTACTATATTCTTGCAGGCTTGGGGAGCCCCTGTGAAATTTTAAGCAAATAATAAATGACCAAATTCACATTTTTGAAAGCTTTCTTTGATGGCAATGTGGAGAACATCCAGAGGAAATGAACCTGAGAGTGGAAATCAACTTGGATTGTTGCAGTAATCCAAGGGAGTGATGATAGTGGCTTGAACCAGAAACTGATATTCACTATAGAAAGGGCAGACAAATAATATATTTAGAAGGTAGAATGAATGACACTTCACAATAGACTCGTGTGGAGCAAAGAAGAGAGAGCTTAGGATGAGACAAGATTAGGATGAGATTCTAGTTTTGACAATGGGGTCCATTAAAATGCTTTTGGCTGCAAATAGTAAGGAAGTCGTAGGTCAATTATTTACACCAGTGGTTCTCAAAGTGTGTTCGATAGTTAAGCAGCACAGCATCACCTGGGAGTAACTTTTTGGCCCTACTTTAGAGCCACTGAATGAACATCTCCAGGGGTAGAACTGAGAAAATTCTAAGAGGCCCTTTAGAGTGAGCGAGTCTGATGCATGCTAAGTTTGAGAGCCACTGATCTGAAACATCATTCGAAAGAAGAGTGGCCTGAGGAACAGGACTCAAGTTCTGCTTCTCCACCATTCTTTGGATTGCAGTTTATGTCATATCATGTGTTTTTTTTATTAGGCAAACTCCTATTGAAAACACAAGAAGTCTGCAGCAGTTTCAGGTGTCAATCCAAGCCCAACAACATTGAAGGGCAGCCAAGGAGCAAATTCTTCCTGTATCTCTTATTTAGAGCAAGACCTTTCACCAAGCCATCCAGTAGACTTCTGCTCATGTCTCATTCACCAGAATTGTATCACATGCAAACCCACTTACTGGCAAGGGAAATGATTCTGACATTATTGATTTAAAGTACTTTCAACCAAACAGGACACATCAGGGCAAAAGTTTGTGGATCTTATACAGGAAGGCAGAAATGACTTCAATTTTAGATGTACTGCATTTTGGACTCTATCAGACATACAAGTGAAGATGTTCAGAAGGCAGTTGATTACAGAGATGTGAAGCTCTGTAGGAAGTTCTTAGTCAAAGGGTATTTGAGAATCATAAATTTAGAGACAGCATTTGCAGCCAACGGAGCAAATGAATTCACCTATGAAAAGTGTATATACAGTAAAAAGTGGAGGGTCACCAGGAGATATAGTGAGGAAAATCAGCATTTGAAGGGAGGAATATGAGGTGAATTTGATGAGGGGCCTCAAAACATGGTCCAGAGAAGCAGGGAAAAAAACTGAGTAAGCAGTGTTAAGGAAACCAAAGAAAGAGTATTTTATAAGGCAAGAGTGGCCAACTATTTCAAATGCTACAAAAATTTCCAGTAAGATAAGGACTGAAGAATGTGAATTGCTTCAGTGGAATAGGTGGATGGAATTCATATTTCAGTGACTAGATAATGACAAATGGAGACACCAAGACAGACAATACTTTACTGACATACAACCCAATGGACAATGAGTTTTTACAGATGAGAAATGAGATAGGAATAAGTATCTAAATTATAGTTAGACAGTTCAAAACCAGCGTAAAGTTCAAAAACTTTCAATTAGGAAGGTTTATGGTTGCAACATCATTTGGATGGATAGGGAGAAGAGTTGAGGCATTTGTTTCCTGGGAGAGAGCTAGAATGAAATGGGATGAAGCCGAGCAGATTCCACGAATAAAAGGAAATGAGTGAAGAGAAGAGGAGAGGGAGATATTGAAATTTAAGAACTCTAAGAGCATATTGTTAAAACATATAATACTAATAGAAGACAATAAGATGTTTATTTGTGTAGAAATTATTGTAATTGCAATTGGAAGTTGGGGAGATTAATGATTAATCCACTATCTTAATAGACAACTTTTGAAAACCATGTGGTACAGTTTAGAGGACAATGGTAGTCCTCTAACTACAAACTAGGGATGACTAGATTTTACTATGACAACTTTGTAGGAAGGGCTTGGCTCTGCATATACTTCTAAATTGCCCTCTATAATGATGCACAATCATTAACTAAACGTCCTTGTCATCTGTGCCCCCAGCACTACCAAATGAAAGCAGCCTTTAAGTACTGAATGATCCACCTGAAGGAACACTTAGTTCATGTCATTTTATGGCATACAGTATCATTTAATGGAGAATTATGTTTTTTTCCCAGAATAGTTCTATTTAAGTAATCTAACTCATTAATTGCTGTGACGACAAATGTGAAAAATAAGATTTTTTAAACCGTATTTCAGCCACAGAAGACTGAAATTAAAAATAAAACTACCTGATAGATGAAAAAAATGCAAAGATCACATACAATAATTAGCAAATGAACTTGCTTTTCACCCTAGCATTTTCTGAGTTTGCTTTTCTCTCGGTGTAGTATATCCTCAAATTTAGATGCTTCTGTGTTTTTCCATTATGAATTCATTCTCTGATAGTAGAGATTTTTTTTGTAGTGTCAGCAAATAAAAGTACAGTCACAAAATGTTTCTTCTATCATCAATCATCCTCGATGAGAATTTAAGTACAAAGTGAATACTTTTTGTATTTAAGTACAAAGTACATTTTTGTATTTAAAATTTACAAAGTACACTCTTCGTATTTAAGTACAAAGTGAATACTGTTATGCGGCCTGTTTCTAATAAACAGCCTCGGATTGCATTTTGATATATCAATTTTACAAGTAAAATTTAATATTAATTTATTAGCTGTATCTTACAATTTGTTGTCCTAATTTAAAAATTTTTTTTATATTTTTTAAAATTTAGATCTTGCAGCTACCATTTAATAGTGTTTCTCTTAAGTAGTCACCCAAGTACATGTATGCTCATATTTCAATTGTTCTTCATATTTGCAGAAGATTTTCCTGTAACATTACCTGCAGTCATGTTTCATAGTTGAAATGTTGAAATGCCCAATTTCCTTTAGTGTTTTTTTCCTCAGTTAGCATTCAAAATTGAGTTGTCATAGAATTAGTGTCAATATTGGTGAACTGACTGTACTTTATTAGTTCAATTTTGGTAAGATTAATTTGCTACTAGTAGCGATGTGTATTAAAAATGGCATCCAAAAATGTATCCCTCCATAAAAACAGCAACAACAATACCTGGCAAACAGAATAAACTTTTTCACATCTTTGGAAATTAGCCAAAGGCTTGCAGAAAACCAGGAGGCATTTATTTAAGAAAAGCTGATGAATGTTGGTAAGAACAGCAAACTTTGTGGTGTTTAAACTTACCTTAGTCTCATTTACCACTTCCTAACTTAGAAACAGCCAAAAAAAAAAAAAAAAAAAAAAAAGGCTATATTCTCAGTATCAAAAGAAGCAGACTAGAGCTGGAGCTCTTTCAAAACTTCATTCCCAAAGCATTAACATGATTTGATCTTTTGATCTGTCTGCTCATTCCCTAGAAGACCCAACTGGAAAGGCTTGTCCTTAACTGACCCAATTCAAGCTTGCTTAGTGCTAAAATCTTCTCCCCAGAGAGACCATTTGTTGAAAACATTTATAGGCAAATGTTTTGCCATCATGATACCAGAGGTGATGGCTAATACTTGGGGCAAACAACAGACTACTCAAAAAGCTTGAAAGACAAAATCGAGGAATGGGGTGTCCACAGGGGCTTTGAAAATCTCTGACCTATTCCTGGGAATCTAAAAAGTCATATACATGTTTAAGGCTGAGTGCATAACCAGGAAGGATCTGAGAAGGCCCTCAGCAATTAACTCTGGCTTACTTTGAAGCTCTGCACAAGCAGGAAGTGGATGTCAAGGCAGACTTGTAAGCTAAATGTAGGAGACATGCCCCAAAATGCATACAAAGCTCCTCTCTATAAAGACTGGGGGATTTACTGGTTCCAGGTACTTAAGAAATTACTGTTTACTCATTACCTCATCACTAAGCTAACTGAGTAGAGATTGCAGTGGCTACAGGTGACAAAGAATAAAGACTTTACTGAATTAGTCCAGAAATATCACTAGACAAACAACAGGGTGAATTCTACCCAATATTTAAAGAATTAGTGGCCAGGCATGGTGGCTCACACCTGTAATCCCAGCACTTTGGGAGGCCGAGGCGGGCAGATCACGAGGTCAGGAGATTGAGACCATCCTGGCTAACATGGTGAAACCCCATCTCTACTAAAAGTACAAAAAATTAGCCGGGCGTAGTGGCGGGTGCCTGTAGTCCCAGCTACTCGGGAGGCTGAGGCAGGAGAATGGCATGAACCTGGGAGGCGGAGCTTGCAGTGAGCCAAGATCACACCACTGCACTCCAGCCTGGGCGACAGAGCGAGACTCTGTTTCGGAAAAAAAAAAAAAAAAGAATTAGTAACACAAATCCTTCATAAACATCTCCACTCCCCCAGAAAAGAGGAGAAAACTCATTATGAGACTGTTCCTACTTGGACACCAAAACCAGACAGAAAAGCAAACTATAGACCAATATCTTTTATAATGTTGATGCTAATATCCTCAACAATATACTAGAAAACTGAATCCAAGACATATAAAATGAAGTATACACCTCAACCAAGTGAGATTTTTATTCCAGAAATAAAAATGCAAGGGAGTTTCAACATATAAAAATCAATCAATGTAATACACTATATTAAGATAACAAAGAAAAATAATATGATTATCTCAATAGACAAAAACCAAACCAAAGCAAAATAAACATTTGACAGCATCCATTTCAGGATAAAATACTCAACAATGTAGGAACTGAAGGGAACTTTCTCAACGTAATTAAGGGCATCTACCAAAAACCTACATGTAATGTCATAGTCAAGGTAAAAGACTAAACAAATTTCCTCTAAGACCAAGAACAAGATAAGAATGCACTGTGATGGTTAATTTTATGTATCAACTTGACTGGATGTCAGGCTGCCCAGATATTTGGTTAAACATTATTCTAGATGTGTCTGTGAGGGTGGTTCCAGATGAGATTAACATTTGAATAGGTAGAATGAGTAAAGCAGATTGCCATCCCTGCTGTGGGTGGGCCTCATCCAATCAGTTGGAACCCTGAATAGAACAAAGGATGGGGTAAGGGAGATTTCCTGTCTCTACCTGTTTGTGGTTGGGACTTTGGTCTTCTCCCGCATCTGGACAGGAACGTATACCACTTGCTCTCTTGGTTCTCACACCCTTGTACTAGGACTGGAGCTATACCACTGGCTGTCCTAGGTTTCCAGCTTGAAAGACAGCAGGTCATGGGACTTCTCAGCCTCCATAATCACATGAAGCTCTTCCTTTAATAAATCAATATCTCTTTCTCTCTCTCTCTTTGCTTGTCTCAGAGATGAATAGAAGGTATAGATTCTTTTTCTCTAGAGAACCCTGACTAATACAAGGCCCTTTCACTCCTCTGCTTACACCACATTTTCTCTTATCCCACTGGCCAAAGCAAGGTACACAGTCAGGACCAGAGTCATTACAGGAAGAGACTTTTCATGAGTGCAGAGAGGGATATTAAGGCATTCATTTTGCAAAAATTTACCAAACTGGGCAAACTTCTCCTTATGTATTCTACATGGTAAATCCCATAGTTTCTGAGCAATTGTCCATGTTGGGTGTTTCCCTGAAAACTAGGAGCATAACTTGAGTTTATCTTCTATATTCCTTAAATCATTTTAAAGCGTGGTTGCCCCAAAAATATTAGATACCAGACTTATAAACCTTTTTCTCTGGGGAATTAGAAATGGATGAAGATATGCTTAATTATGAAATGTGTCTGACAATGATCTGAGTTACCAAGATGGCAAACCTGGATGTTTCTAGCATCTAGGTTGCTTATAGGTTTCAGATTTAGGTTCTGAGCTACATTAGGTACCACAACTACACAACTTGTACCATAACAACAATAACAATATTAGTAGTAGCAGCAGCAGCAGCAACAACAGCTATCACCAATTAAATTATTGCTGTGTTTCAGGTACTATTCTAGGTGTTTGAATTGATCAGTTCAATCTACACACAACTTTATTAGATTGATCTTATTTTCATTTTTGAGCTGAGGAAATGGAGGCAAAGAGAAGTTATGCCAGAAGCGTGAAGTGTAAAGGGCTTAGTAGTGCTTTTCTTCAAGACATGGTGAAGTAACGTTTTTTGCTTAGTACTTTAGTCTGTCCTAAAATCATCCCAGTTTTAATAAAAGTTCTATTAATACTTTAATAAAAAAGTATAGATAATTGCATACTATTATTGGGGAGAAAATAATTGAAATACATCAATTAGATTGCAGTTAAATGCATAAAATGGAGAAAGTTCATTTCTGTTTCATATACATTCTGAAACACTGCTTCTGAAAAGATCAAAGTCAAGATTCATCTGTAAATAGAGCTCATACTTCTTCCAAATATAAAATATAGCACTGTGTTATGAAGTTCACACGAATTCAGGAGAATTAAAATAATTAAAACATTTTAAATATTTACATACTATTTACTTGGTATAACACTGCATACCTGAATTTCTTTTTCCCTGGTAAGAGAACTCAAAGGCCAGAGTAAGTGAAGAGAGATATAACTACGTTATAATATCAAATATGCAACTATGTTTGTTAAATTCCACTAGTGATGCAAAAAATTTGCTTCAGTTTGCTTTAAGGCAGGTCAAAAATGAGAGAAAGTGACAGACACTCAGGTGGCACAGGTGCCAGGGCAGCACTTTTTCTAAGAAGTCAGAGAAAACATTGCAGAGAGGAAGCACTAGGCCTGAGAGGAAGAGGTAGAAAGTGAGGAAAATAGAAAATATGAAAGAAAAAAGGAACAAGAAGACCCATAAACAGAGAGGTGGAAAGGGAGGAAGATTGAATTGAAAGAGAAGAAAAAAGAAGAAATGATATTTGGATAGATGTATGGTAGTTAGACTCAGATCCAGAAATGAACATGGCAACTTCGCCCCGTGGGAAAGCTGATCTCAAATTACTTTTCATGAATGGTCAAATATGTATATGATTTTATGAGTGGTCAAATACAACCTAACAAAGGAAGCTGAAGCAAATTAATAGAGAGGATTTATTTGGGCCAAGGTTGAGGACTGCAGCCTGGGAAACACCAGCAAGTGCACTCGCTATTCAGCCTTTGTCACAAGAAGGTTTTTAAAGGTGAAAAGGGACAAGGAGTGTACTGATATAAAGGTGTTAGAAATTCTCATTGGTTTACAGAAGTAACATTGATTAGTGATTGGCTATATATGTTGTTGAACCATAAGGTATGCATTATGTTGTGCAGTGTCTGGAATTTTATGGTTAATTGTCGTCAGTCTAGAGTTCACATAGCAAATGAAGAGGAAATTATTTTGCTTAAGGGCTGACAGATGTAACTGCTATCACATTTTAATGCCTCTCTGGACCTGACAGTTGAAATGGGCTCACATTCCTCAGATAAAAAGTTTCTTTCTCAATTTTAACGTCTCAAGTCAAATATCATCTCCTCAGAGGCCTCTCCAGACCACCCAACTAAAGCTGCCCTTCCAGTTAAACTTATTTATCTTCTTCACAGCACTCATTATTTCCTGAAGTGATCTCATTTACCCATCTACATGTTTACCCCATATCTCTTTTCTCCATAACATAAGGGCTTATATTGAGGTCGAGGCCATTCCTTGTTTTCTAGTACATTTCCAATGCCTAGAAAATTAAATATTTGTTGAGCACCTATGCTATGCCAAGAAAAGTTCCTGCCATATAGTAGGTGCTCAATAAACATTTGATGACTGTTGAGTAGGAGAAATCTATATATATAAATACGTGTGTATATATATATGTATGCACTTTTTTTTCATGAGCTCGAGACCGTATACCTTAAAAACAATTATATGTACAATATCCAGAAAAATGATTCTATCTTTTACTATTCTATTAAAGTTTTACTAGCGTAGAATTTTATGAAGACATGAAGGAGTGGGAAGATGATAAATTCCCTAAAGAGCCAGGATATTTATAATAAGTAAAATTACAGTAACTAGGATTTATATAGGGGAATATGGAGTGAGTAGGTAAAGTAGCAAGGTGTCATCTTAGGGAAAGAATTAATAAAACATTATTCACTGTGAAATCTTTTCTTTTTTTTTTTTTGATAGGGTCTTGGCTCCGTTACCTAGGCTGGAGTGCAGTGGCACAAGCATAGCTCACTCTAATCTCGAATTACTGGGCTCCAGTGATCCTTCCACCTCAGCCTCCCAAGTAGCTGGGCACCACTACACCTGGCTAATATTTTATGTTTTGTAGAAATGGGCTCTCATCACGTTGCCCAGGCTGGCTTTGAAATCCTGGCCTCCTTCCTCAGCCTCCCAAAGTCACTACTAAATCTTAAAAGGGGTTCTTTATTCCTACTATTCCCCCAAGCCAGACCCCCCAAGCCAGACACCTCTTGCCTATTGTCCATCATGCTACCTTCCAGCCAATGAATGAACTCACAGCAATCCTGGACTTGACAGTCTACAG
Organism: Macaca mulatta; assembly: GCF_049350105.2. Lineage (NCBI taxonomy): Eukaryota > Metazoa > Chordata > Mammalia > Primates > Cercopithecidae > Macaca > Macaca mulatta. Next base: position 65,589,737 of record NC_133409.1, on the reverse strand, counting down.
ATTTCTTCTCTTAACAATACGGGGACTCTTAGGCTGTATAAAAACAATAGCTGTTTTTCTCTAAATTTATTACGTATGAGATAATTTTTAAAAAACAGAAACCTCAGTTTGCTTAGCATTCCTCCACAGTGGGATGAGTATTTTTCTGTATACATCTGCATAAGATTGGGACTTAAAGAAAATTTCCTTCTTCTCAATATCACCTTTACTTTTCCTTTTTTTGGAGAGGCTTGCTCATTTCTATAATCACTTTCTCATTCCTAACACCACTTTGCTGAAGAATAATGTGACATAAAAAACAATGTGTCAGGAAGATAAGAATTTTAAATGTTTAAAGGGTTTAAACAGAAAGACACTGGTGATTTTGTGAATCCTCAAGAGGCAAGTAGTTTATTTGTATTAGTAACTGTATTAGAATCAAATCTGTGACATTGAGAGGAAATAAGTAGAGGATCGCTTCAGCTACCAAAAATACAGTCATCTGAAAAGCGAAACTAGAGGCTATATAGAGTTTTTTGGTTGTAGTATTTAAAAATGAAAACAAAGGAGTTCAGTTAGAACTATGAAGGGATACTTTGGTGAACTGAATTCAGTTACATAGAGAACCAAACAAATTACCACAATTAATAGTGTTTATTTTTATTTTTTATTTTGAGACAGAATCTTACTCTGTCACCCAGGCTGGAGTGCAGTGGCGTGATCTCAGCTCACTGCAACTTCTGCCCCCCAAGTTCAATTGATTCTCCTGCCTCCGCCTCCTGAGTAGGTGGGATTACAGGTGCCCATCACCATGCCTGGCTAAGTTTTGTATTTTTAGTAGAGATGGGGTTTCACCATATTGGCCAGGCTGGTCTTGAACTCCTGACCTTAAGTGATCTGCCTGCCTCGGCCACCCAAAGTGCTGGGATTACAGGCATGAGCTTCCGTGCCTGGCCAATAGCATTATTTTAACTTAAAGTTGCAAAAAAATTTTTGGAAAATATTGCTGAGCCTCTATTTTGAATCTTGCACTCAGTAGGCCCATCAAGAACCATCATGGAGTTGAATATGGACCAAGGATTGGGAAGGGTAGAGGAAAGAAGGATTTCAGAGTAGTCCAGTCCTTGGATTTTCTACAAACTTCCCTAGGAAAAGTCTTTTAAAGGATCTGTATTCAGACAGCAGATTTTGATCACTTTGTATGTAAGGGTTCCTTTTAGGATAGGTCTGGTATGGTTGTAAAAATTGAGGCATTAAATGGATTGCTTGGTTTATCCCAGGGCTGACACATTCCTGAGGTTAGAATGTAAAACAATCTGGCCTATCCCTTGGGCACTCAGAATGAAGGTAACCAAGGTCAAGTCAGATTTAGAGGGCTTCTAAGGGATAGAACAAAATGCCTAAGGCCAGATCCAATCTGGAGTCTCTGGATTGGCTATAGAATCAAGCCAGTTTCCAGAACTGAAGGTGAGGCAATGTATAAACAAGTAGTATGAAACTATAAACTATGTTGTCTTCTATAAAATGTTGTCACCTCATTCCATGGTGACCTAGCACCTCAAATATATATAATATTATTTTTACATTTATTATTTATTACATTTATGGACTCAAAAAGACCCAGCAGCTTAACAGTATGTAACCTCAGTTTATCAAGTCCATATGTCATTTGATAAAACCTACAATAGCAATTGACACAAATGCTATGGTTCAAAGAGTTTGAGTGCCACAAAAATATTTATCTTCCTTCTGCAAGTAACTTTTAGAACCTATAAGGAGGCAACCCAACCCAATCCAAAACAAACCAACCCTAGATCCCAAACTTTCAGGTACTTGAAGGTTTTGTAAGATGTGTGAACTATCAAATATATTAAAGAACTATAAGGGACATAAATTGGGTCCACTTGTTTCTTCCATTGCTCTCAGAATACACATTCTAGGAATTTTGGCAGGGTGGAATTTTGGTTGGAAGGAATTTTCAAATCAGAGTTTTAGTCTGGACACAAGGCTAGCGCTCTTTACCAGTCACCACTTTTTACCAGTCACCAAAGGAAGCCTTTTCCTACCAGTGAACAGGGTAGGAGTACCGAGCCCATCACCAAGTTACGACACTATATACTTTACTAAGAAGGGAAAAGGGGTTACTCACACTGCATACAATAATAGCACATGACCTCCAAACGTAGGTTAAAGCTGGCTCAGGATGGTATGTATGCAGAGGCATTTGGTATTGGGGGGAGGTCCACTGGGCTTTGGGATAGATGACTTGGCTTTGAACCTTAGTTCTGCAACTTAATAGCTTTGAGCTCTTGAGAAGACGTAACATTTCTGTCTCTCTCCTTTCATCTGTATTTCCATCTGCCCCATTTAAGTCAAGGATTATGTCACTATGTGTTTTAGGGCACTGTGAAGAAGCATAAAATTTCTAAGTTATATCATATGCATATCAGATTCTAGATATGCAAGGCCTGAGAAGACTGAGAGGGAGATTTACGGTGTGTGACCCAGAGCGTGCAAAGGAAAGATGGATGGATGAGACACTCATGTGCAAACAGCCCCCTCAAGTACAATGTTACAGAGGGAGCTCAGCCACCTGGCTCTATCGTTTCTTCTCATCTCCCTGCTTCATCTACACCTTCTTGCCCCTAAAGCATAGCCTTCACAAAAGCCTTCAACTCAGCAAAGTGCATTTATCTTACAGCGTTTAGTGAAGGGTAACTTTGTGGAAGCATATCAAAAACTATTATATAACTTTTAAAACCTGGATTTATTTACATATGTCTTTCAGTTTTCCCTGTTCTAGCTTAGATTCATACCTTTACACTTGTAAAAGAAAATAGGACCATATAAAATCTATGTATGATGAAGTTTACTAGCAGATTTACTTGAAAAAAATGTGTAAATTTTAACTTCAGAAGGGAAAGAACTAACGACAGGAGGCATTAGGTAATGTAATATCTTATTTTCATTGAAAAATCATATATGGATTTCTGTTATTACGAAGTCAGTGTAATTGGTGACTGACCTCTTACTTTTGGTAGCTTTTCATGGATTAAAAGGGAAAATAGTGGAGTATTTAGGGTGTTAGGAACTGCTGATTGAGTATAAAAGCCACTGACATCCACAATATTTCTTTGTAGACAAAATGAAGTGGGCAGTGACGATTGAGTTCTAGGAGGGTCTAACTTTAAGAAGAGATTCAGCATGAATTGAAATAGCTATAAGAACTAGATCAGGGTTAGTTGGAGCAGTAACTGAAAACATTTGTTTTCATAAAGACCTAGTAGTTACTAGGTATTTCTTGTTCTAATTGTCCACCAAATTAAAAAAAAATACTTAGTAATGCTGGTTAATGTTTTTGTTTTTAGGTATAGCGTAGTAGTTGTCTGCATTTTTTTTCCTTTTTAAAATAAATTTTTAATTTTAGAAGAATTTTTATTTATTAATTTTTTGAGATGGATTCTTGCTTTGTTGTCCAGGCTAGAGTGGAGTGGTGCAATCTTGGCTCACTTCAGCCTCCACCTCTCTGGTTCAAGCAATTCTTGCCTCAGCCTCCCGAAGAGCTGGGATTACAGGTACCCACCACCATGCCTGGCTAATTTTTGTATTTTTAGTAAAGACAGGGTTTCACCATGTTGGCCAGGCTGGTCTTGAACTCCTTACCTCAGGTGATTCACCAGCCTCAGCCTCCCAAAGTGCTAGAATTACAGGTGTGAGCCACCATGCCTAGCCTAGAAGAATTTAAGATAGTACAAAGTTCTCATATATCCCATACCTATTTTTCCCTATTATTAACATCATATATTTGTACATTTCTATGGTACATTTGTTACAATTAATGAAAAATATTGGTATGTTATCTAAACTGAAGTCTGTAATTTATACGTATTTCTTTAGTTCTTATCAAATGTCTTTTTTTTTCTGTTAGAGAATCCCAAATAGTACACCACATTACATTTAGTCTGTGTTTCTCCTTAGGTGCCTCTTGGTTGTGGTAGCTTCTGAGACTTTCTTCGTTTTTGATGACCTTGAGAGTTTTGAGAACTGGTCAAGTATTTTATGCAACATCCCTCAATTGGGATTTGTCTGATGTTCTTCCGGTTATTAAACTGGGGTAATGGGGTCGTAGGAAGAACATCAAGTGCTATTCCCATCACATCACATCAAGGGTACATACTGATAGTATGTTACTCTGTTGATATTTACCTTGATTGGTAAATTACACTGTTGATATTTACCTTGATCACCTGGCTGGGCTGGTGTTTGCCAGGTGCCTCCACTGTAAAGTTACTCTTTTTTCTCTTTTCATACTGTGCTCTTTGGAAAAGGGTCATGACATGCAGCCCACAGTTAGAATAGGGACTTATGCTCCACCTCTTTGAGGGCAGAGTATTTACACAAATTATATGGAATTCTTCTGTGTGGGAGATTTCTCTATTTTCTTCCACTTATTTATTTGTTCAATTATTTATCTATATTATTGTGGACTCAGATTTATTTTTTTCCCTTGGATTATAAGCCAATACTACTTTATTTTGTTGTTCAAATTTTCCAGCTTTGACCATTGGTAGGTCCTTTTGTTGGCCACTATGTTCCTTTCCATAACCCATAGTTTTTGTCTCTTTCCTTCCTTTTTTTAAGCACTTCCTTACTTTCTAGCACTACAAGATGCTTGCTGTAGGCTCATATTAAATATTTTCTGCACCAATCCTAGAATCAGCCTATTCTAAAAAGAGCCCTGATTCTTTTGACTGAAAAATGGTATTAGAGAACAAGATCTGGGTGTTAGGTGTGTGCTTGTTGAAAATGGGATGTTGTTGCTTTTAGGCCCTCTCCACTGACCGAGGAAGGAAATATATTTGTGGATACTAACCCATGTATATACACATATCTATAATTTCTCCCATATTTGACCATCTGTGTCTGCATTAAGCTAAACATGAGTTCATACTGATGTCTCCACATCTAATCCATGACCGCATGGATCATTAGGAGGTTCTTTCCCTTGCCTATCTGCAGATCTCACTCCAGCAGTGAGAAACCTGGCTGTATCATCCAGTTCTCATTTTCTTAATTGTTTAATTTTAGTATATGTATATATACTATCAGTATATATCAGTATAAGAATTGCCCATATTCTTATGAGGAACAATGTTATTCACTAGAGTACACTGCTTCTGTACCAATTATTTTTCCTTTAGCTTTACACATTTCTCTCATTTCCAAAGTTACTTAGATCACCTTTCCCTCCCACACCATTCAGTGAGTTTATTTCATACATTTTTTTTGTTTGTTTGTTTTTTTAGATGGAGTCTCACTATTGTCTAGTCTGGAGTGCAATGGTGCGATCTCAGCTCACTGCAGCCTCCACCTCCCAGGTTCAAGCGATTCTCATGCCTCAGCCTCCCGAGCAGCTGGGATTACAGGCTTGCACCACTACACCTGGCTAGTTTTTGTGTTTTTAGTAGAGACGGAGTTTCATCATGTTGGCCAGGCTGGTCTTGAACTCCTGACCTCAGGCAATCCACCTGCCTTGGCCTCCCAAAGTACTGGGATTACACAAAAGAGCTACCATGCCCGGCTGTGTTTCATAAGTTTTTAATACCATTAGATTTATTTTATACATTGGTAATACAGTCAGCCTTGTCACATTCTGCATTCCATCCTGGGGTATTCGAATCTCCAAAATGGTTTTGATTTTTAAAATTTGCATACAATAAGGTTTACTCTTTATGCTGAAAAGTTCTGTGAGTTTTGATAAATGTATAGTGTCATGTATTTATTATTACAATATCATACCAGATGGTTTCAACACTCAAATAAATCCCTGTTCTTCATGAATTCAAGCATTACCTAACACCTCCCAAACACCTAGAAACCACTGATGGTTTGACCATTGCTCTAACTTTGACTTTTCTAAAATGTCAGATAATTGGTGTCTTTTTCTTTGTCAGCATAGTTACTAGCCTACATTTATTAAGTATTCACCATGTGGCTTTTTCTATGCTATGTGTTCTTCAGGTACTATCTTATTTTAATTCTCAGACTAACTGTTTACAGGAGGTGCAATTATCATCCTTAATTTACAGAAGAGAAAACATAGAATGGCTATGTGTCACTCCTAAAGTTGCACACAGCTTAGAAAAGGACTTGTCAGTTTAAAACAAGGGTTATTTGGCTTTGAAACTTGTGTCCAACTAGTACATTATACTGCCAAATTCATATTAAGAATAGTTCTGTACATAAAACAATGGGACTCTTTACAACTCCAAATATATATTACTTTCATAGGAAAATATGTTAATACTAAGAAGGAAGGAAGGAGGAAAAAGCAGTAAAGGAGAAAGCATGTCAGATCCAGAAACAGGTTCTGTGGCTCTGTTAGGTTCTGCTTAAGGTCATGCATTATCTCGAGAGGGTGCACAGCAGTGAACATTCTGCTGACTCAGAGCAGCCCTTGAGTTCTACCAACCCTGGAAAAGGTAAGTCCAGAGGGGCACATTTCATAACTTTTGCCCTAAAGAGGCTGTGGTGTTCAACATATTTTATTTTATTCACATTGCCAATTGACTCGAGAACATAGTAAATTTTGAAAGTTCTAGTTAAGTACCTTATTTGGTAATGTGGCTATTAATACAGATTGCAACTATGATTCATGCCACATTTTTAATCTTTTCACAAAACTTCAAAGAAGGCTTTTCCGCTGTGTTTCCCATCAAACCCTTAAAACTGCTTTAAAGTTCATATGGAATCAAAAAAGAGCCCGCATCTCCAAGACAATCCTAAGTCAAAAGAACAAAGCTGGAGGCATCACGCTACCTGACTTCAAACTATACTACAAGGCTACAGTAACCAAAACAGCATGGTACTGGTACCAAAACAGAGATATAGAACAATGGAACAGAACAGAGTCCTCAGAAATAATACCACACATCTACAGCCATCTGATCTTTGACAAACCTCAGAAAAACAAGAAATGGGGAAAGGATTCCCTATTTAATAAATGGTGCTGGGAAAATTGGCTAGCCATAAGTAGAAAGCTGAAACTGGATCCTTTCCTTACTCCTTATACGAAAATTAATTCAAGATGGATTAGAGACTTAAATGTTAGACATAATACCATAAAAACCCTAGAGGAAAACCTAGGTAGTACCATTCAGGACATAGGCATGGGCAAAGACTTCATGTCTAAAACACCAAAAGCAACGGCAGCAAAAGCCAAAATTGACAAATGGGATCTAATTAAACTAAAGAGCTTCTGCACAGCAAAAGAAACTACCATCAGAGTGAACAGGCAACCTACAGAATGGGAGAAAATTTTTGCAATCCACTCATCTGACAAAGGGCTAATATCCAGAACCTACAAAGAACTCAAACAAATTTACAAGAAAAAAACAAACAACCCTATCAAAAAGTGGGCAAAGGATATGAACAGACATTTCACAAAAGAAGGCATTCATACAGCCAACAGACACATGAAAAAATGCTCATCATCACTGGCCATCAGAGAAATGCAAATCAAAACCACAATGAGATACCATCTCACACCAGTTAGAATGGCGATCATTAAAATGTCAGGAAACAACAGGTGCTGGAGAGGATGTGGAGAAATAGGAACACTTTTACACTGTTTGTGGGATTGTAAACTAGTTCAACCATTATGGAAAACAGTATGGCGATTCCTCAAGGATCTAGAACTAGATGTACCATATGACCCAGCCATCCCATTACTGGCTATATACCCAAAGGATTATAAATCATGCTGCTATAAAGACACATGCACACATATGTTTATTGCGGCACTATTCACAATAGCAAAGACTTGGAATCAACCCAAATGTCCATCAGTGACAGACTGGATTAAGAAAATGTGGCACATATACACCATGGAATACTATGCAGCCATAAAAACGGATGAGTTTGTGTCCTTTGTAGGGACATGGATGCAGCTGGAAACCATCATTCTTAGCACACTATCACAAGAACAGAAAACCAAACACCGCATGTTCTCACTCATAGGTGGGAACTGAGCAATGAGATCACTTGGACTCGGGAAGGGGGACATCACACACCGGGGCCTATCATGGGGAGGAGGGAGCAGGGAGGGATTGCAGGGGAGGGATTGCATTGGGAGTTATGCTTGATGTAAATGACGAGTTGATGGGTGCTGATGAGTTGATGGGTGCAGCACACCAACATGGCACAAGTATACATATGTAACAAACCTGCACGTTATGCACATGTACCCTAGAACTTAAAGTATAATAATAATAAATAAATAAATAAATAAATAAATAAATAAATAAAAGAAAACATTCCAACTTAAAAAAAAAAGTTAGCCAGTAGATGAATTATTGATTGTTGTTAAAATAAAACACTTTCTTGATATTTGAGAATGTTTTAATGTGAATTTAACCTATGAACCAATGGGTAAACAAATCATTCTGAGTATATAGATGTGTCTTGGAAGCCCAGAATAAAAAATTTAAATGACCACTTATGAATCTGGTATCAGATTTCTGATAGAAAAGCATTCTCTCCAGAAAAAAAAACCTTAGCCTTCTTTTAGCAAATGATGGCAACATATTGGGAAACACGAAAGGTAATATCTATGTAAAATCATTTAGAAGTGTTCCCTGTGAGGCAATAAAATCACATGTGGAATTTCAATCATCTAGATATTCTGTTGTGAACTGGCATGACCATGGCTTTATACACATGGCATCCTGAAAGAGGAAATTACCTTGTTCATTAGCAAGAGGCTTAGAATGGTCATAACGTTTCTCAACGGTACTTGCACTGGGGGGCTGGGGCTGCTGCAACAAAGTACCACAAACTGGGTGGCATAAACAACAGGAATTTGTCATCTCACAGTTCCAGAGGGTAGAAGCTTGAGATTAAGGTGTGGGTATGGTTGCTTCCTTCTGAGGGCTGGGAGGGAGAATCTGTTCCAGGCGTCTCACCTAGCTTCTGGTGATTTGATGGCAATCTTTGGTGTTTTTGCCTTGAAGATACATCACCCTGATTTCTGCCTTCATATTTACATGACCTTCTTTTTGTGTCTCCTTCATGATTTTCCCTCTGTGCAAATCTGTTTCTGCATCCAGACTTTTCCTTTCTATAAGGACATCAGTCATACTGGATTAGGATCCATCCTTGTGACATTGTTTTAACTTGATTATTTCTATAATGACCCTGTTTCTAAGTAAGGTCATATAGTGGGGTATTAGAGCTTAGGACTTCAATATATCTTATTTGGGGGACACAATTTAACCATAACTCTGCCACTGAGATTTATTCTGCTAATACAGAGCCAATAGCCTGTACCATGCCCTACTTAAGCTCCTTTTCCTCGTTCTTTCCATTTACTCTCCGTTCAGCAAATTTCCTGGATGAATTCGGCCTGCAGAATGAACTGGGGGAGAATGAGGATGGGATTTACATTAGGCAAGAGGCTGAGATGGTGTGAGTGAACTAAAAACTCAAAAAACACATGATTGTGGATAACTGATACTGAAGCTGTTCCTTGACTCTCATGAAAAGATGGAACCTCTGAAAGTGTTCCCTAGATAAGGAGGTCACACTCCGGATTTGGACCAGCTTGGTAATAACCCAAATCCACCATTTCCTTTGGCAGATTATATTTAACATTTCTGAGTCTCAGTGCCCTAATTTTAAAATGGAAATATTAATATTAATATCCATTTCGTAGGATTGTTTTCAGGATTAAATGGGATAATCTGTTGAAAGAGCTTAGTGCAATGCCAATCACATAATTAGCACTCAATAAATGTTATTCAGTGTTATTACTGTTATTTTATTTTCCTAGTCTTGTTATTTTTGTTGTCCAAAAGAAGACATGAGTTCTCCTTTTAAGGAATTTGTATTTTATGAACTACAACTTGAATATGGATGTAAGAGTCTTTCTCAGTTCTCTTTCCTATTCTCAGTCTTTATTTCTCTCTTCTCTTTATTTTCTCTACCTTGAAAATTTCAGTTTCATCTCTTTCTACCACTTACATTTTCACCTATTGATATATTATTCCTAAATCCTTATCTTTGGTTCCAAATACTTGTATGATATATTTCGTATCCTACTTTGGATCAGAATTCTCTGTCTTTATGCATTTCTAATTATTAGGAGTAAAATGAAATAACCTTTGTATCACTCACAATGCCTAACAGAGTGTCTGACACATAGTAGGTGTGAAACAAATATCTGGGGATAAATATATGAGCTAATGTTTCAGAATTTAAAGTCAATCTAGATGATTCAGGACCCAAAGGGTTTCCCAGACTTAAAGGGAGAAATGATTATTTTTTTTTCATTTCTTTTTTGTTTTGAAAAAACAACTGGTCCTTTTCTCAATTTCATGCGGATTTAGAGGCACAGCCAATTAAGGTGTCTGGTGACCACTCTGGCCATAGGCATGGGTCCATGCCCAGGCTGAGTTATTCACAGATGCCCTTATTTCTGGCACAGTGACTTTTTCTCAGATAGGTGTATGATCTGTTTAGGATTCAGCCATCCTTCCTGAGATTTCTCCATGGAAAAGAAGGGAGAGAAAAAATGAAAGAGAGAGAGAGAGAGAGAGATTGATTATTATTTAATTGGGGTTGACAATCTGGTATAATATGAAACTGAAATTATCACCAGCTTTGTCTTTATCATACACAAATGACTTGTCTGTAGCTATAGAGAATAAGGTAAACTCTCAGGAAGAAAAGAAGAGTGAGACTTCCATTGAATTCTCTGGATCTGGCTGTGACTGAAACCAGATCTACCCATGGACTTCCCAATTACATGAGCCAATGAATAGCTTTTCATTTTTGCCTAAGCTAATTGTAAGTTAGATTGCTCTCGTTTGCAACAGAGTCTCAATTAATACAAACAATTGGTTTTATTTCTTACTGTCTTTGCTTGAAAGTTCTCATTGAAAGTCATACAAACATAAAGTTAGTTATTTTCTCTATGTAGACAAGTAGCAGAATCTTATTCTATGTTTTCTTGCTCCATGGATTTTTAGTGAAACAAACAGAAGGATCTGAATCTAATTTTCAAAGGAAGCCATAATTATACAATTAGTGATGCAAATATTTGTCTTATAGGTTACCTGAATAGGCTTTCATTGTCCTGGGATAAGACATCAATAGGTATTAATAAATACCATGTGTGTATATTGTACTGCAGCAGATTCAGAAGACAGTCTCTTCCCTTAAGGAGCTCACAATCTAGCAGAGGAGATAAAGCATATGCACACAAACAAACAAACAAACAAAAACCGGAACAGTACAACTATTCAATCAATAATTCATGCTGGACTTAGAAGGGTGTTTAGAACTCTAAAAGGGAAGGGAAGGAGAGGTGTGGAAAAGGGATGAAGAATTTCAGTGGAGATGTGGAATAAATAAAAGCAGAGATGGAAAAGTAAAATGCTTACTTAGAGGCCAGTGATTCATCCATTTGGCTTGGGAAGGGATACCTGCAGAGGAGCAATAGATCCCAAGACTGAACAGTTAGACTGTGGTCAGATTTTTAAAAGCTCGGAATGTCAGGCTAAGGAGTTAGATTTTAGGTTTAAAGGAAGGAGAGTGGCTACAGGTATTTGGGTGGAGTGGGAGCTGCAATGTGACCAAGCTCTCTTGTCTTAGGTGTTTCAGGATATAGGGCTATAGTGATCTGCCCTAGGAACTCTTAAGGCAGAAGCTAAAGCAGGGAGTCATGCCAGGAGCTGTTGAGACACCTAAGGCATGAAGCGATGAGAGCTCAAATGTGGTCAGGCCAAAGAGAAGGGCAGGGTGAAGACACATGAGAGAGGAAACAAATTTGGAAGAATGGACAGAAGCCAAGTCTAGACTGGAGGAGGAAGATGAGGCAATGGATTTTGAGCTGGGATGAAAGGTTGAATTTTGTGGGGCAGAATTAGGAAATTTAGGAATTTTACTGTTTGAACACTGCTGTAATTTTATATTTATTTATGTTATCATTTGAATAATGTTCTTCTCTTATTATGGACTATACACTCCTTTAATTTGTGGACTATTCCACTATTTGCTATAGTTTTATATCCAACATTTAGCATGGTACCTGAAATATAACAGTGGCTCAATAAATACTTGCTGAATGAATGAATGTTTAGTATGGTATGTAAACTAGCATTCAGTATACACATTAAATTATTAATATATTTATTTGAGCTGAAATTGATATAGTAGTTTGAATCATATTGAAATGTTAAAGCAACTCTGTAAGAAAAGTTATAGAACCAATATTTCCCCAGTTTTATTGAGGTATGATTGACAAAAATTATATTTATTAGGGTATATATTGTGATGTTTTGGTATATGCATACACTAAAAAATGATGACCACAATCACCCCATGTAACATATCCATTACTGTACACTGTTATCATTTTCTTTCTGTGGCAAGAACTTCTGAGTCTACTCTCTTAGCAAATTTCAAGTTTACAGTACATTATTAACTATACTAATTGTGTTATACGGTAGATCCCTGGTACTTATTCATCTTACTGCTAAAAGTTGGCATCCTTTGACCAATATCTCCCCTTTTCCCCTCCTCCAAACTCTCTGGTAACCATCATTCACTTTTTGTTACTGTGAGTTTGACTTTTAAGATTCCACATGTAAATGAGAACATGCAGTATTTGTCTTTCTGTGTCTAGCTTATCTCACCTAGCATAACGCCCTCAAGGTTCATCCCCATTGTTGCAAATGACATTCTATAAAATTATACTTTTTAGGCTGAATAATATTCCATTGTATATATGTACCACATTTTCTTTATTCAAATGTTGACAGACACTAAGGTTGCTTTCATTATTCACTGTTGCAAATAATGCTGCAACGAATATGGGGGGGTGCAGATATCTCTAAGATATTGATTTCATTTCCTTTGGATATATACTCAGAAGTAGGATTGCTGGATGATAGGGTAGTTCTGTTTTTAATTTTTAAGGGAAACCCCCTTACTGTTTTCCATAATGGTAGTTTTCCATAATATTCATACCAATTTACCATCTCCACAGACATCACACAAGTATTCCTATTTCTCTACATCCTTGCCAACACACTTTTTTCTTTTGACTTTTTGATAACAGCCACCCTAACAAGTGTGAGATAATATCTCATTATGGTTTTGATTTGCATTTCCCTGATGATGAGTGATGTCAAGCTTCTTTTCATGCACTTGTCGGTCATTTGTATGTCTTTGGAGAAATGTCAATTCAGTTACTTTGCCCATTTTTGAAGTGGGTTATTTGACTTTTGGCTATTAAATTATATGAGTTCCTTATATTTCTGGATAGGAGCCTTGTACGAGCTGTAGGGTTTGCAGATATTTTCTCCCATTCTGTAGGTTACCATTTTCTTCTGATGATTGTTTGCTATGCAGAAACTTGTTTATTTTTGCTTTTATAGCCTGTGCTTTTGGTGTCAAATCCAAATAATCATTGCTGAGACCAATGCGAAGGAGAATTTACCCTGTGTTTGTCTTCTAGGAATTTTACAGTTTCACATCTTATGTTTAGGTCTTTAAATCATTTTGTGTTGTTTTTTGTGTATGGTGTAAGAATAATGGGTCTAATTTCATTATTTTGTATGTGGATATCCAGTGAGGTAAACATCATTTACTGAAGAGTTTATCATTTCCCTATTGTACATTGTCATTTGTAACCAATAAAGAAGGAAATGTTTTCAGGTAAATATTTTCTGAATTGCTAAATGTTACACCAACAGCAAAGTTAGTCATCAAAAGTGCTCATTAAGTCAGCCACAGGATTATCATCTGCTTTCTGCTTCAATGAATTCTACATAAAGGAATTCTTGCTCAGTGGAATGATGATGCAATTTTCAATTCTGGTCACAATGAGCAACAGGGAATTCTTTTTAATTTCTGTTTAAACATCATAAACATTTGGAGTTAGCCCTGACTTAAAATGCCAGCTGTGTTCTGAACTAGCTGTGTGACTTCGGGCAAGTCACTTTATCCCTCTGAGCTTCAGTTTTCTTGTCACTTTATCCCTCTGAGCTTCAGTTTTCCTACCTGCAAAACGGGAATAACAGTACCCACCTTCCTGCTTGTATTGTTGTGAGGATTACAGGGGATAATCTATATGAAGTCTTCCGCATGGTGTCTGGCTCATGGCAGATACTGAGTAAATATTTTTCAATTGTTGTTTGTACTTTTATTGCTATCATTATTAACTCAACATGTGTGTTTTTCATAGAAGGGATTATGTCTTAGGCATCTTATACCTAATGTCCAACATGCTGTTGTAACCCTAACACCTAGCTCAAGCGTGTTCACAGAATTGAGCTAATACTAAGATCCTCCTCTTGAGAAGGATGAGAAAAACAAAGGAGCTGTTTAATAAAGAAGTTCAGCCTTTGTAATTATTCAGCCATGTGCTTCTAATTCAGGTTAAAAAAAATTTGAAGGCCAAAGAATCTTTTTAAACATGTCTTCCACAGGAAGGTAGATTTAACTATTTAAATGGAGTCACTGACAAACATGTTCTAGTAAAATAATAATGAACTTGTGCAATCAAAAGGTGATCTTTACTATTGCTTTGTTAAAAATAGTCTTCTCATCTAAAGCTGCTTTTATATGTGCAACTTTGTGAGATCTTTTTATAATTCTTGTAATGGAAAAGCTAGAATGACATGTTATTAGGATTTTATCATAATATATAAGGTATAACATTACCCTGACTTATGGAATGACTAAATACGTGGAATAATTAGCTATGTTATAGTGAGATTCTCTTCTTTGTGGATTATGTGAATGCTTTAGAAGGTCAGTAGCATTACTATTTCTATTGGAGAACTTTCATTTTTAAATATATTATAAAAATGACTTTCAATAATGACATAAAATGTAAAACTTTTTTATTACAGGAATTATAAAACATTTTTGCACCAACTATTGTTGTAATTTAGGCTGAAATAATGCCAGTTATTTTGCTACTCTGCTGAAGTCCCCTTTTTTGAGCCTACACTGAACCTGTAATACTTATGGAAAGTGTTACCATAGCAACCTATATTGATGTCACAAGCTCAGGCTTCTGACTTCATTGCATAATGCAGTAGCAACTGGATTTGCAGCAGAAACATTCTGCTACAGAACAAGTGTCTTGGTTCACAGCAAAGAGGACAAAGAAAACAGCAAGTTTTAGGGGGTTGAATCCTGGATTGTGAGTCAGATTGCCTGAGTTCTTATTTTAACCCTGCCTCTCACTTGTTGCCTTGTTTTGAGTAATTGTGTTTACATGTGTGCACTGAGGTTTGAAGCAAGAAAGCTTCCATCTCTAGGATGGACAGAGCAGAGAAAAATTCAGGATATCTAATGTTTTGCATTTGGTAGAGAGCTCAGTAAAGCTAAAACACCCTAAAAATAACTTGACAGGAAAGGAATTACTAATGCTTTGTAGTAGGTATCTAGCTAGCTCACAAAGATAAAAAGGACACTTTGAAATGAAAAAGCATCTGGCTGGATTTTTTATTTTTACTTTTTTGAAATAGTAATGGGTAAGGGACAAGATTAATGTCCTAATCTTAATTTTAGTAAGAATATAGAGAACTTGTACATAAATATGTCACTATACCTATGTAACTATATTAACATAAAGATCTATTTAATGGGTATGCTGCTTCTCATGTTTATACTGTATACATTAAAAAATAAATGTGTTCTAACTGTGTCATATAAATGTTGATTCTCATTAGTAAACAACTGAATACGTGAAATGGCCTTGCTAATTTAAGATGACATTTTAAACAAATCCTGATGATACATTTCTTAAAAAGACCTTGGCATTGGAGCCTGTAACCTGTTCATTATTTCCATTGGTCTGGCTTCTTGTTAAAGACTGCATTTTAGAATTGAGATGCGAATATTTTGGGATTTGAAAAGGCACTTAAACAAATCAATTTCCACACCAGAAACTAAGGTGAAAACATGATATGTCTTTTTATTTTTATTTTCTCTAAAGTAATAAGGCTAGACATTTTGATAAGGAGAACTATGACCCTTTATAACCTTTCTATTCATATGCTTCAGTCATTCCAAATTATCAGCCAAAATATCACATGCTATAAACATCATTAGCTCAATTCCACGTTGAATAACCCCCATGAAGACACAATTTGTTAAGTCTTAGGAAATTTTTAAGTTACTGTTGAAAATGTAGAGTGAGGTAGAAGTTGGGGGCATATTTTTGAATAAGCACTTAAATGCAATTAAACTCCACATTATAAAAGCACAAGCATTTGCATGAAGTGCAAAAGCATCTTTTAAAAGCCAGAATTTAGTGTACAGTGTTTTGTAGAATATATAAGAATGCAAATTAATTCTTTCATTGTAGGCATCATGCCTCTCAAATTAGCTAATGTAACCTTTCTTTTATACTAACAAAAACTTGTGTGTTTGTGTGAATTTAATTAAACAGATTTTTATTCACTTTATTGACATGAAAAGGTCCTAAATGTACATAGTAAAGTTTTGTAAAAGAACAGGTTGGACCCCATTTTTTAATTTTCATCTTAAGCAAGACAGCAATATTGGTAATTTTCTGGACTCTATGTAGTCCATGTGCTAAATTCCACCATTTTCTATATACAACTTCTGCGAATAGCAGAGACTAAGCACCCACTGCAAAATCATGAATATCAAGGAATCATACATATAGAAGGAGCTTTAGTTTCCAAACTGAGATCTGATAGATTTAAGTAACTTTCCAAAACTTAATTGGTAGAAGAATCCATACCTCAGCCAAGTACTTGTTCTGTCACATTAGACTGTCTGGATCCTTCTGGACAGCTTCTATCCAGAATCACCTCCTTGAATAATCTTGAAATTTCTATACTGTCCATTTCTTGAGATCTGTTCTTTTAGCTAAGTTTGTAACTATAAACTAAATTTGGCTATTGATAGTTATTCAGTTAAATTTATTCAACATTTTGAAGTGTCTATGTGTGCAGAGTTTTATAGTATATAAAAACAGCATGAGAGTATTTATAAAACTCTGGTGGGGTGATATTACTTTGAAAAGTAAATCAACAGAAAACAAAATCAGATGCACAGTAATGCTGTCAAAATCATATACACAAGAGTTAAGGGAATTCCAGGAAAGGGAATAATCAGAGGCAATGAGACCATGGACTTAGCCAAAGAACATTTCTTAGTGGTGTAATATTTCTTACATTTTAAACCTTCTTCTGTCCTGTCTCTCTATTGCTCCCCCTCTCACCCTCACTGGTGTTTTTTTTTTTTTTTTCATCATACAAGTAATCCGTGTTTATTGTTGAAACATTAGGTAGAGGAGTTGAGCAAAAATAAAAGGATAATTCTGTGATCAAGAGATTATCTACAGCATCTTCTGCATGTGTTTCCTCAATGTTTTAATCTTACCTGTAGGCTCAAACACTTTTTTTTAAAAAAATGGGAGCATATTCCGCATATTACTTTGTAACTTTTTCTTCTTATATAATGATATTGTGTAACAATCTTTCTGTGATTATAATTAGAGATTTATCTGAATTTCAGTTACAGAAAATTCTATATATGGCTGTACCATAATTCATTTAATCATTTTGCTCTTTTTAGACTAGTCAATTCCCAGTTTCTTGCTGACATAATTTATATATAAATTAAAACCTATATGTGGCCAGGCACAGTGGCTGTAATCCCGGCACTTTGGGAGGCCGAGACGGATCACTTGAGGCCAGGAGTTTGAGACCAGCCTGGCCAACCAGTCTCTACTAAAAAAACAAAAAATTAGTTGGGTGTGGTGACATGCACCTGTAGTCTCAGCTACTCTGGAGGCTGAAGCAGGAGAATCATTCGAATTTGGGAGGCAGAGATTGTAGTGAGCCAGGATCATACCACTGCACTCCAGCCTGGGTGACAGAGCAAGACTCCATCTCAAGAAAAACAAACAAACAAAAAACCCCACCTTTATACGACCTTGAACACTTGTTCAATTTTTTATTTAATTGAAAATAATTTTGTCCAAATTTTTTCATATATAATTGACATACACTCAGATGTTTTCTGATTGTAAAACCCTAGAAGGGGAATAGCTGAGTCAAAGGATATAAGTTATTTTAAGAATTTTGATACATGTTGAAAAATTGATTCCTAGAAATACATCAATTGATAATGTCACAAGAATGAGATGTAGTTCCCTGCTCCCGTGCTACTAGTGGATATTAGTATAATTTTTAATCATGGCAAAGTGCTGGAGAAAATATAGTACTTTAATAAAATTTGTGGTGTTTTTGTGAGATCTTCTGATGTGGAACAGCTTTTCCTATTTGAATTTAATTCAATTAAAATTCAAATTTCTTATTTTAATTGACTATGTATATCCTCTGGTTACCTATTGGGTATTGGTCTTTTTTTAATTTGGAAGGGTTACTTTTATAGTAAAGTTATATAATTGATTGCCACATACCATGCTAATTAGTGTTCTAGTTGGCCATTTTTCTTTTAACTATGGCTTTCATTTATTTGTTCCATGTTATTTCATATTTTTTACATACGCAATGTATTAGTGTTCTCTTTTATGGTTTCCTCTTTTGGCGTCAGCCTCCAAAAGATCATATAAATATTGGCTATTTTTTTTCACAGCATTGATTTTCTTTTCATTTATTTCTTCTAGAAATTATTTTGACTTAAGAAGTGAGATATATTCAAATATTTATTTGAATATTTTTCCCAGTGTTTTTCCCCACCCTTCTGAAATCCAAAGTTTATATGTAATTTTAAAAATTCTGTTGCGTAATCTAATGTCAGTATCACAATTTTATTTAATTATTGTCTAATAATTAAATAATTGCTTACTTGCTTAAATAAAACAATCATTTTATTGTTTAAAGCTTTTTGTATCATACTTATAATAATGTTGTAAAAATAATTATAAAACCTATGCTTTCTCCAATGGGTGTACAAAAAGGGGATATTGCACTAGACTCTTTCCTTTCATTTGCTATTTTAATCCAAGACTCACAATTTTATCTTTGTTGTATCTAGTTGAAATTAATTAATTTTAACTGCTACATTATATTTTTTATTAACTATATAATAATATGTTACCTTATCTTTTCAGGAGGCGTTTGATTCGTTTATTTGTATTCAGTACTTTACACGAATCTAGTAAGATGATTTTATGGTTTTTATTCTTAAACTGTTAGTGAAGTGAATTACACTGGTAGATTTTTCTAATGATAAACAACTTGCAGTTTTGGCATCAACTCAACATAGTATCATTTTATAGACTATGGGGATTCAACTTAGTGATATTTTTATTTAGGATTTTCACATCTGTGGTGTCCAAGGAGATTTTCCTTTCTCATACTATCCCTAGTTTTCATTTGAGAATCATACTTGCCTTAAAGGATGAGATGGGAGATGAGATTAGAGCATTCCTTTTTTCTCTTTTTCCCTGGAAAGGAAATTTTGTCTGTTCCTGTATTTATGGTAGAATTTTTTGTAAAGCTGTTGGATTTTGCAGTTGTTCTTGTTGTTTTTATTGTTTGTTTTAGAGAAGTGTGACTCCTTGAATTACGGTGGAATTGCCTGTAAAGCTATGTGAACTTTCGTTGTTCTTATTCTTGTTTGTTTGGGGGAGGGATGGAAGAATACGTAATTTACTGGTTTCAGTTCCTTAGTGGCTATATAAATCCATGTATATATAATTTTGTTTGGAAAATTTCTACTTAGTTTTGTTTGGTAAATTGTATTGTTTCTAGAAATTTGTTTTATTTTTAAGTATTTATTAGTTTTATCTTTTGAATGTCTGAAATATAGTCCTTTTTAATGTTTTATTTGTGTCTTCTCTCTTTTGTCAGTATCACTAAAGAAATTTTTTCAGCCTTTTCAAAAAGTAAAATTTTAGCTTCCCTTACACCTCTTGTTATCGTTTGCTGTCTAATAAAGTAGGCAAAAGCTGAGTAGCTTAAAATAATCATGATTTTATTACAGTTCATGATTTTGTGGGTCAGAAATTCAGATAGCGTTTGCCTGGGTCATTCTTTTGCTCCATGTGATATTAACTGGGTTCATCTCGTGGTATTTGCCGGTGGCTAGTCTGATCTGGAGAGCCTAAAATAGCTCTGCTCACATGCTTGGTGCCTTGGTAAGAACAGCTGGAGGGCTGAACTCACCTCGGTGTTTTCTTCTACCCATGCAGCACAGGGTCACTCCACATGTCCTCTCCAACAGAGTAGTCAGACTTCTTATGTTGCAGCCAGTGCTCCAAGAACGTTCTGAGAGACAGAAAGTGTAAGTTGCTGGTTCTCTTAAAGGCTAGACATAGAACTGGCAAAGCATCACTCTGCCATATTTTTTGTCAAAGTAGTCATAGAATGAAGATTCAAGGGAAGGGAAATCATGCCTCTTTCTATTGAGATTAGTAACAAAGAATCGGGGCCATCTTTACTCCATCACATTGATGCCATGTTCTATGAGTTATTCAGGAACAATGTTTTTAAAATTCTAGTCATGTGTATCCTTAACAGTGTTAAGGTCCTTGGGACCTAGGAGACATATCCATCAATTGCAATATATGATTCTAATTTGGATCCTGACTTGAACAAACAAAAATATGAGATAATCAGGGAAATTGAACACTGACTAGCTATTTGAGACTTTTAAAATAAAGATATATGATGATATTTTGGTTATGTTAAAAACAAAAAAGCCTTTCTTACATAAAGTTACAAACAAATATTTATGGATGAATTTGCTTCAGAAAAATATCAGTGGGAGTGAGTATGTAGATCGACTATGAATTGAATAATTGTTGAAGTTAGCTGAAATGTACATTTGCCTTCCATATACTATTTCATCTACTCCTGTAAGTGTTAGAAATTTTCATAAAAAAGTGAAGCATTTATCTTATTGATAATAATTTCTAATTTAATTTCATTGTTGTCAGAAAAAGTAGAATGCACACTTCCTCACTCTCACAAATATACACACACATGTACTTATGTACATATATATAAATTAAATGAGACTTGCTCCTTTATACCTTAATACATTCAATTATTCAATTTTGGTAAATGTACTATATGTGCTGGAGAAAACTATGAAATCTCTAATCATTTATCTGTCTATATATACATTAAATCAAGTTTGGTAGTCCTAAATTTTCATTTTTTATGTACTTTTTCTGCTTAAACTGTTAGAAAGGTGTGTTTAATCTTCATATTTTTATAATGATGTGTTGATTTCTATAATTCTGGAAATGTTTTGCATTGTGTGTAATTTGAGGTTATCTTTAGCTTCATATTACATGTATAGTTGTTATATTTCATTGAGATTTAAAACTGTAAATAGTATCACTTCTTGCTAATAATCTATTTTATATTAGAAACTATCTTTAGAATATTGATATAGTTTTCCCAGCTTTTGTTGAGTTATTATTTACCTGCTCTATCTTTATTTTTAATTTTTAAAATTTTTTTTAAATTTATTTTTAGTTTTTGTAGGTACATAGTAGGTATATCTATTTAGGGGGTACACAAGGTGTTTTCATACGACATGCAATGTGTAATAATCCCATTATGGAGAATGGAGTATTCGTCCCCTCAAGACATTTATTCTTTGTGTTACAAACAATCCAATTATACTATTTTAATTGTCTTAAAGTGTACAATTAAATTATTAATTAATATAGTCACTCTGTTAAACATACACAAACAAGTAGCATTTCTATATGCCAATACTGAACAATCTGAAAAAAAATCAAACAAGTAATCCCATTCACAATAGCCACACATAAAATTAAATACCTACGAATTAAAAAAAAAAGGAAAGACCTCCATAATAAAAACTATAAAACACCAATGAAAGGAATTAAAGAATATACTAAAAAATGGAAAAAATATTCCATATTCATGTATTGGAAGAATCAATATTGTTTCATCAAAATGTCCATAGTACCAAAAGCAGGCTGCAGATTAAATGCAAAATACCAATGACATTCTTCACAGAAATTAAAAAAAATTTTTTAAGTGTATGTGAAACCACAAAAGACCCAGAATAGCCAAAGCTAATCTGAGCAAAAAGAACAAAACTGGAAGAATTATATTACCTGACTTGAAATTACACTACAGAAATAGCTCTATTCTGTTCCATTGTTCTATGTGTCTGTTTTTATGTCAGTACTATGCAGTTTTGGTTACTATACTATAGTATAATTAAGGTTCTTTCTAAGGTAAGGTTCTTTTGTGGTTCCATATAAATTTTAGGATTTTTTGTTATATTTCTGTGAAGAATGTCGTTGGTATTTTAATAGGGATTACATTGAATCTGCAGATTGTTTTGGGTAGCATGGACACTTAACAATATCTTTCCATTTTTTGAGGTCCACTTCAATTTCTTCCATCAGTGTTTTGTAGTTTTTATTATTGTTATTTTTATTGTAGAGATCTTTCAATTTCAACTCTTTAACTCCTAGGTATTTAACTTTATGTGTGAGTATTGTAACTGGGATTACTTTTTTTGATTTATTTTTCTATGGTTCACTATTGGGATATAGAAATGCTACTAATTTTTGTATGTTTATTTTGTATCCTTCAGCTTTACTGAGCTTGTATATCAGTTCTCATAGGTTTTTGGTGGAGTCTTTAGGTTTCTCCTAATATAAGATCATATCATCTGCAAACAAGGATAAGTTGATGTCTTCCTTTCCAAATTGGATGACCTTTATTTCTTTCTCTTGTCTTAGACTCTCTAGATTTCCAGTATTATGTTGAATAACTGTGGTGAGAATGGACATATATTTAAATCATTTTCTGTCTTATTTTATGTATGTCCCTTAAATAGAGCATATAGTTTAATTTGTTTGGTTAGCTTAAAATTTTTTTTTTTTTAAGTGACAGGCTTGGTCTATACATATAAATATTGTGATTAGTGACATATTTTTCTTTATTTCTGTGACCTTTCTGTTCGTCCTCTGCTTGTTAATTTTTCTGTTTCACTTACCCTTTTCCTTTCCCTAAGTCTCTCAGATTTTATCTGAAAAGACTAGAAATATCTTTACTCTGAATCTTGAAGACATTTTTTAGTTATAAAATAGTAGATTAAGAATCATTTAAAAAATAATTTCCTGAAGAAGTTATTCCACTTCTAGCTTCCCTGGTTTCTACTGAGAAGTCTGCCTTTATTTTAATTGTCATTCCTTTATAGATGGTCTCTTCTGTCTCATTAGTTTTAAGACTTTCCTTTAAGTTGTGGGATTCTACATTTTTCTACACTATGTGTAGGCATAGATATCCTTCACGTATCTCTCCAGAAACTTTCATCAATTCTAGAAAAATTTCCAGTATAATGTCTTTGAATATTCTTCTTATTCATCCTTTATAGTATTCCTTTCTGAGCGCGTCTCATTCGAGTATTCATGTACAATTATCTTTCTTACACATGTTGCGTTTTCTTTTTTCTGTTTATTCTTCCTGTAATTTCTTCAGAGAAATCTGCCAAATTCCTAATTCTCTCTTGAATTATACCTAAACTGCTAGTCACTTCATCTCAAACATTTTATCTTATTTATTTTCATTATATTTTTCATTAGGTCCCTTAAACTTTTTTAGGTCGTTTTAATATTTTTTAGGAATACAGAGTTGTTGAACACATGGAATCAAATATTGCTTTTTAGATTGGAAGTTCATAAATTGTGTTCTGAAAAAGAAGAATTCAGGTTGAATTTCTATTGAAAAGGATTAAATGAGTTTAATATTGGCTTGATGGGGAGGGAAAACATTTCGTATTACATTTATCCACAAGGTAAAAATTATCACTTTTTTCATAGAAAACTAAATGATTTGATGAAAACTATTAGAGAATGGCAATTATGAATAATATGAATGCAGTTAGGAAGAGACTAAGATTAGAGAAACCAGGTTAGAAATGCTTTTTCTATTAACTAGGTATGGCCAAAGGGCTGAATTGATCTGGAAAGGAAAGCTACTCTCTAAGGGACTTAAGTGTTGGTAGCATTTAAGGAGTTAAAGGTGAGAGAAGGAATCAACATGTCAGTAATAATAACGCTGATGATGTCAACACTACTACTGGGAGTCCAAGAATGTAATCCCTAAAACTTCCTATTTTATGATATATTACATAGGAATATTTTATTTAATATTCTTTTTATGCACTGAGAATAAATATGAAGTTGCTAAGCTTTACAGCCTAAACAAGCTATTTCTATCATTGCGTTCTGTATCCAACACCTCTTATATCCCAATTCACAATCTTTCAGCTTCATGTGTCTTTTGTTTCAACTGCTGCTGCAGTAACCAGCTGTGTGTGGGTTCAGAATGATTTCACTTGGAACTTGACAGTATCTTACTTTAAGACCATGCCACGTGCTTCTTACCTCTCAATCCAGGACTCCCCTGTTGAAAAGGAAGTTTAAGTAATCTTACTTAGTACCCACAAATGCACAGTCTGGAATTTCATGGGAATTAAGTCCCAGTGAACAAACTTTGGATTAATAGCTAATAAGATAAATGATAAATACTTTCCCTTTTTTCTCAGCTATCTATGGCCTTGAGGTGCAGTTCATGTGACTTTCCATGGGAGAGTTCTATGACGTGAAGAAGCTTAATTGCTGTTAACTAGTTTAGCAACACTCTCCAATCAACTTCTCCTTTTTCCCTACCTTGTTTCTTTTACACTCACTCTCTGATAAAAAGTAGCAGCACATAAATCTTGACATTATGCTGTGCTTGCTGAGGTACTGAGGCTAAAACAGCTGCCCATATCTTAGCCCGTACTGAGGGGATATGGCTATTTCCTTCACATTTTTCAGAAGAGGATTGAATAGGGATGGACATCTAACACAAAGGCTCACACACAATTCAGCAACTAAGCTAATTATTTTACTCGATGTGTACAGGGAGATGGGAGTCTGCTTCTTTAGTTGGTCTCAGTTCCACTTAACTCATGGATTATGAGCATCTAGCTAAATGGAATTTGAATCTATTATATATAACAGATTATTTACATAGAGATTATATATATATTATAATATGATTTTTTGACACAATACAGATCTTAAACTCAAGCCAGCTGGTTCACCCAGGACTCAACCAAAGAATCAGCAATCTCTTCCAATAATGGATGGGAAATGGCCTATGGTGCCCTTACTGAGAGACCGTTCAAGTTTATACCATTCTAAGGGGTTTTTAAGGGTGAATTTGATATGGGAATTTTACTTTTAATTATGACTTTAGAACCAAGATGTTACCTCTATAGAGTACAGAGTTTTGGGACATGAGGAGATCTCTGCCAAAAAGAGTAAATGTTAGAATGGCTTAAGAAGAAAGAGATGTGATACTGAAGTCAATGTTATCATGGATTGCCTTAACCCTACTTTTCTAGCATTAGGGAAGATAAATAAAGCTACTAAGATGGAAGACACAAAGTTGCTTGAGGACCCCACATTTTTAAGTAGAGGAGTTTCTTTCCCTCCCACTTAACTCCTCATTTCTATAGCCCAGATCTTGTTTAGGTTTCTTCACCTTGTGGTCCAGGTAAAGGCATTTGAATGCCAACCATGTTCCAGGCCCCTGACTAAATACTTTATGTAGTTTTCCTTATTAAAAATCTGTAACACTGTCAAGAAGTAGTATTATCTCCAATTTACAAATGAAATTGAGGCTCTGAAGTCTAGTTGATTTACTCAGCTAATAAGTGAAGGAGCTAGAGTTGAAATGTAGGCAAATCTAACAATAAAGCTTGTTCTCTTTCTGACACACAAGACCCTGTCCTTTATGTTGCAGACTCTCTGGTCTTATCAGAGTTTCTTGGGGTTGACTTGGAATGCCCTTTGTAGGAGGCAGGAGAGGTCATTTCTTTCCCCCCTTATATGATAAAATTTTCCTAAGAGTCCTTAAATTATAAAGCTGCCATCATTTCTTTACGGCATTGCCAAAAGTGGAATGAGGTGGTGGGACCAGAAAGGAGGCTAGAGGCCATGCCCTGCAACAGTGGCTCAGCTACACTTCCCTTGATACCTGTTTTGACTTCAGAGTCCTTTGTCTTATGATTTTGGTGGCATTTAGGTAAAGCCTAAATGTGAAAGTGGATGGTTTAGTTTTCCTGATGGAAAGCTTAATTTAGCTCTCCAGTATGTTGCTTGTAGCCTGCTTGTAGATATAATTGTTTACTTAATGAGGATGCATCCTTCCTTTCAAAGCACTGCCTTTAAAATGAATTTCCATAGATTTACATAAATTCCCTGGGGATCACTATAATGTGAGCAAAGAAAGAATTGCCCAGCTGTGCACTGATTTAATAGAATTATGACGCTTTAGGGTGTGGACTCTGAAAAATATATCTGGGGGAAATAGTCACTCAAACTGTTGGAGAAATAATTCCTTAAGTGAATTTTCTCTGATTCCAGTAGAAGATTTTAGAAGCCAGCATCAACCCAACAATTTTTTTAAAAATTCTTCTTAAGAAAAGCTTGTGAAAATGCTGTTCATTTAAGAAATAATTGGGAAGGGGAACATCACACACCGGGGCCTATCATGGGGAGTGGGGAGGGGGGAGGGATTGCATTGGGAGTTATACCTGATATAAATGACGAGTTGATGGGTGCTGATAAGTTGATGCACGTTATGCACATGTACCCTAGAACTTAAAGTATAATAATAATTTTTAAAAAGTAAAAAAAAAAAAAAGAAATAATTGGTTTTATTTGAGAATGGATGTTAATATTTTATTATAGCAGTTTTTGGGTAGAGGCATTGATTTTAAAATAGTTTGGTTTAAAATGAAGAGAATTAGCTAATGCCCAATATTTCACCCTGTCAAAACTTGAAACTAGCAGCATCCTCAATACATTTACCCTTAAATGTAACAAGGGTTCCATACCTCATCAGGGCCAGAGTATATTAGTGTTGCTTTCTATGTCCTTCACACCTTAATCCTTGTTGGTGATGTTCAAAAATCCAAGAGGTTATCAGTTTATGGGGATCAAAGGTTTTATCTATTCAACTTCTTTGCATCTTCCTTTAGATGGTGGTGTCTCAAACAATTATGTGGTTTTATACTCTGTGGCTGGTTCTATAGGTCAGTTAGAATAATATAATAACAAGGGTAAGATCTTATGATTCCCTTGGCATTGGAACATAGTACTGTGAATGACATGCTTTTCAAGATAATACCTCATCCTTAGCTAGCTGTCTATAAATGCATATCTTTGGTTTACAGGGACTTACTCAAGAATATGAGTTGATGAATATTAATTTATATTCTGTGTTGGAAAAACAACCACTGATATTGAGTCAATAGGTTCATCTTTGTGTATGAATACATAAATCCATCAATAAATATTTAGCAATATATGGAAAATACTCAGTGGGAGAAGCAGAAAAGGAATAGATATTGTTTTCGTGGCATCAAGGAGTGTTTAGCAGCCATACCAAAAAAAACCAACAATAATAATTCACACATATTGTACATTCATTATGAGCAAGGATTTTTCTTTCATTATTTCATATAAACTTCAAAGCAACCTTAGGATATAGGCACTCTGATTATCCCATTTTACAGAAGAAAACTGAGGCAAGAGAGGTTAAATTACTTGCTTCACAATTAGTGTGTAGGGTAGCTGGGCTACCAACCTTGACACTTTGACTCCATACCTTATGTTCTTTTTAAAATTCAATTCTTACTTTTTTATGATAAAATATGTGTATCATACCATTTTAACTATTTTTTAGTGTGAATTTCAATGGCATTAAGTACATTCACACTGTTTTGCAAACATCATCACCATTTATCTCCAGAACTTTGCCCATCTTTCCAAATTGAAACGCTGTGTCTATTATGCAATAACTCCTAATTTCCCTCTTCCCTCCGGCTCCTGGCAAACACCATTCTACTTTCTGTCTCTATGATTTTGACTACTCGAGGTACCTCATATAAGTGGAATCATATACTATTTGTCCTTTTGCGTCTGTCTTATTTCACTTAGCATGTCTCCGAAGTTCATCCATGTTATAGCATTTATCAGAACTTCATTCCTTTTTAAGGCATGGATATACTACATTTGTTTATTTGTCCATCAGTGGACCCTTAGGTGTCTTCCACCTTTTGGCTATTGTGAATAATGCCTCTATGAACATGAATGTTTCAATATCTGTTTGAGTCCCTACTTTCAATTCTCTTAGAGGTGTCTGTTTTCTGTTGCTGTAAAAGAATACTATAGACTGGGTAATTTATAAAGAAAAGAAACTTATTTATTATAATTATGGAGACTGGGAAGTCCAAGGGCATGGCACCAGCATCTGCTTGGCTTCTGGTGAGGGCCTTTTTACTCAGTCATAACATGGTAGAGGCAAAAGGACTAGAGAGGATGCAAAAAAGGAGAAAGTCGAGAAAGCCAAGGAAGCTGAGCTTGCATTTATAATAATCCATTCTGTGACAATTAACCCATTTCCTCAAAAATTAAACAAGTCTTTCAAGAAAGACATCAATCTACCTTAAATACCTGATCACCTCTTAAAGGCTCCATCGCCCATCACTGTCACACTGGCAATTAAATTGCAATGTGAGTTTTGGCAGAAATGAACCACATCCAAAACACAGCAGGACGTATACCCAGAAGTGGAATTGCTGTATCCTATGGTTATTCTGTTACATTTTGGGGGAACTGCCCTACTGTTTTTTATGGTGGCTGGAGCATTTTACATTCTCACTAGTAATGCACAAGGATTCCAAATAATTTCTCCACATTCTGGCCAAGACTTTTTTGTTTTTATTAATAATTTTCACCCTAATTTGTATCTCATTGTGGCTTTGATTTGTATTTCATTAAGGGTGATTGACTATTTTTAAATCTTCTTTAGAGAAAGGTCTGTTTAAGTCCTTTACTTTTTCTTTAATGGAGTTGTTTTGTTGCTGCTGAGTTGTAAAAATTATTTCTATATTGTGGTTACTAATCCCTTATCAGATACATGATTTATAAATATCTTCTCCCATCCCACGGGTTGTGTCTTCACTCCGTTGATAGTGTTCTTTGATGCACAAAATTTTTTATTTTATAAAGTTCAATTTATCTTTTTTTAATTTTCTTGCCTGTGTTCAAACCCTATGCTCTTAACTACTACACTGAAGCATACAATCAAGATTGTAATGTGCGAAATTATTTGATACCAACTATATCTCCTGGTGATGAAATGAGAATGAGGGTCTGTGTTGTCGAGGAATGCAATGAAGAAAGCAATGAAACCTAGTACATTATAGATGTTTTTAGGGCATGTTTCTTGGTGTGAGTTTATTTTTCCATAAGAACTGAAAAAAAAAGTTGATTGAATGGTATGGCATCTCCCTGTCCTTTCTTGTGTATTTCTTGGGCATTTAACAGGGGACGGAAGGGTTAGAGAAGGGGTGGGTTGCCTGGTGGTGAATAGGTATAGCTGTCCATCTCTTAGCTGAAGATACATCATCAGGATGTTTTCTGGTAGAAATTTTATTAAACTGAATTTAAAGTGGTAAAACAAAGCCTCTCTGCAGTCTCATTCACTCCCTGCGACTGGAAGCTCACTTTTCCTTGGAGCTTAACCAAGGCAGAAAGTGAAAGAGAAAAAAACAATCCTTTCTCTTGCCTTTTCTTCTCTGCCTAGAACAGCACTAAATTCTGTCCCTTGGGTATTATTGGGGCAGAGGAGATAGACAGAGAACTGATCCCATATTGTGCTCCTTCGTCTAAAGAAGGTGTTGTGTAACTTCAGAGTTCTTTGCTTCTAACTACATACCCCGACTTTTGTGTTTTCTTTGCTTATAACTTAGCCTTCTGGTTCTTTTTTTTTTTTTTTTTTAATTTTTGGACTTGGGATACATGGAAATTAAACTTTTTTTTTTCCTTTTTCTCCCTACGTTTTTTGTGGATTATTAATTTCACGCCTCAGACTCAGAGGTTAGGCACAGATGCTGTAACAATAACAATTGGCAAAGTAAATAATAAAAAACCTCATCCTTCCCATGTAAGTATAGGAATAAGCCTCAAGTACTCACATTCTAGGCACATGCTTTCTCTAGGCTCTTAACATTCTCTACCTTTAAGGTAACCATAAAAGGGGTTTGCAAATGTAATGGTGATGGCCTCCAAGCTGTCAGGAAGTTTGCAATACAAGGAGCTCTTTTGTAAGCCTCCTGCTAAGCCTCCATAGCCACAATATTAGATGTAATAGTTTCCTCTTCTTGCAATGGCTTGGGTAAGAGGGGTGAAGATTGTGATACTGCTTGATTAAGCAGTGAAGGAGATGAAGATAGGAGAGCATAAGGAGGATCTTCTAGGCTGACTTGACTGAATTTCATATGATGATCTCCCTCCCAATATAGAGACTCAGTGGTTCAGGTATCGTACTTCCCTGTAAACTCAGGGTTGCAGTGTCCTTGTCATCTATGGACTCCAAATGACTTTATTCACCTTCCAAGGTCTACTCTAGCTTGACTTCAATTATCTTACACAAGGGAGCAATGAGGTCTCTGTTCCATACCAAAGGCCAAGAAGAAGATTCATTTTGAAAGATAATTTTAATAATCCTGTTGTTCATTGTGCTAGATGTTTAATATCTCATTAAATTCATTAAATTCTGAGAACAACTGTAGAAAGATTTTATCATTCCCTTTTCCTAAGGAAATTGAGGCTGGGGAGGGGAAGGGAATTTGCTCACTGTAATTCCACCTGTGGCATGCAAAGCTTGTAGTCTGAGTAGGTCTCCTAGGTTCCACAGCACCTCCTCCTTCCCCTCTTTGCCTCTATCTCTTCCTAATCTTCTCTCTCTGGCCTTTGACTCTTGTTCCTTTTTGGCCTTTGACTCTCATTCCTTTTAAACTGTTGTTATAGTTTCCAGAAAACAAAGGAGAAACAGGGATGCCTTATATGGGACTTGTTAACTGAAATTAGAAACAACTACTGCCTTTTGGAGGAGAGAGCTGCTGTTCCTTCAGCATTTTAGAACATAAGGTCGGATACAATCCAGACATTAGTTGATGGTCCTGTCCGCATGATAAATGAATCTAGTACACACTCCATTTGATGTCATTGTTGTTTCACCAACTAGCACAGTTGACTAAGGAAATGTGACATGCAGTTTTCACACTGCTTATGGAAACCACTGGGTGAAAGAATTGCTGCATAGGTGGAGATATGATCATTCAGCTGCAATGAGGGCAATTTGCAAGAGAGAATTGCTCTTGCTCATGCTGAGGCCAATGACAGGCCTTGGATTCTCATTTCATGGCAGAAACGACTTCCTGACACATTTTTTCTTTCTACGGCTCAGTCGTTGGCTTGTTCTTACTTGTTTTTATCAGAATAATGATTTTTTGTAGTGTCGGTTTCATGGCACAATTATTATTCTGCCAAATCCAGTAATCAAGGAAAATTAACAGCATTATGCATTGATTTTTAGAGAGAATAGGTTTATTGTGCTTTATTTATTCTTGAATAGGCTAATTTGATACCCCCCAAAGCCCCAGTAGGGTTAGACAATGCTACTAATATATAGTTATGTATATCTATGTGTATATGTATATATAATGCATATAATACAATAATTTAGAAAATATTGTATTTTCTTAAATTGCATTTTCTTAAATGTAGCATAAATATCAGAGTTCTAATCATTTTTCAAATGATGCTTACAAAATAATAAGAAAAAACTCAACTTTGCCTGTTGAGAATTATAGCAGAGGTGCTTGATAACTTCCCTGGCATCTTGAAAAAGAAATTGTTATAAAAAATTTTTTTCTTGAAAAAAGTTATAACCAGGTAGAAAGTGTTTCACTTAGCAGATGTTATCATGAGCTATTAGCAGATATAAAAAGAACAACCATATCTATTTCTTAGATGGTCATTAAGTCCCAGGAGAGGAGGCAGAGGGCATGTCCTTAAGCTGTAAGGTATTTCTAAAGTTAGTGCTTTGGGTGGGGAGCGGACATCACCTTCTTCGTCATCATAACAATAATAGCAAACAGATAGCATACCAAGGTCATAGGCACTATTATGAAGAATTTACATGTCCTAATTCATTTAATCCTCATGGCAACCCAAGGAGGTAGAAACTATTCATTTCCCTACCTTACAGTTGAGGATACTGAAGCATGAAGAGGTTAGGTGACTTGCCCATGATTACACAGCTACGCGGGAGAGCCAAGAATAAAACAGCTTGGCACCAGAGTTTATGCTTTTACCCACTACCCTAGACGGCAACATTTATTGAGGTCATATTATATGTCATGTCATGCATTATGCTGGGCATGGTGAGCGGGGAGATAAAACTCATTCAAGGGATTTACAGTTTAACACACGTGTATATAATCTGTCTCCTTCCTACCTTGAGAGGTCATTTTAAAAGTTTCTTATGGTAAGGAAAAAATTTCCCCAACTGCCCGTGATTTATGTGGATTTATGTTAATAAAGAGACACTGCTCTCCATGAATGAAGTGTCACAAGGATGCTCTCAAAGTTAGAATGAAGCCTTAACAACCACTGCACCAATGACCATGTATTGAGTGCTTCCACAAAGTAGGCATTGCACTAAATACTTGTATGTAGTCTCACAGTATACCCACAACTACATGAGCCAGGGCTTTAATTCGAAAGAATCGCCATCTCCAGCCCCACCCCTGCGTTGGTGCTTTTGGGTTGGTTTTGTTGGATGTACTTCTAGGCAGCACTCTTGCAATGTGCCTTGAGTCACAGGGAGGTGAAAGATATCCTCTTGTTGGTTTCACGGTTTCAGCTGTAAGACATCTCTTCTTACATAAAACCCAGAAATCATACCACACACTCAAGATAGTCTGTTTTTATGAATTTTGTAGGGAAAAAAAAAGCCAGCTAATTTCTACACTCCTCTGATCCTGTTATTTTCATGATCACACTTTCCTGCATTTCCTAGTTTCAGTTAGGGCCGAAAACAATGTGCCAAACTGCAGGAGTGTCTATTCTCGGAGTGCTTCCCCCTCTGCAGACAGATAGGAGGTGGCTGTTCGTCTCACCCAGATCCAGAGGCTCATTGGACTTCTTGCCATCTATTAGATGTAGCAGATGTAGATCTAAGCTTACATCTAATAGATCTTGCTATCTAATAGATCTATTAGATATAATAGATAGCAAGATAATCCCAGCACTTTGGGAGGCCAAGGCAGGCGGATCACTTGAGGTCGGGAGTTCGAGACCAGCCTGGCTAACATGACAAAACCCCGTCTCTACTGAAAATGCAAACGTTAGCCAGGGGTTGTGGCAGACGCCTGTAATCCCAGCTGCTCTGGAAGCTAAGGCAGGAAAATCACTTGGACCCGGGAGGTGGAGGTTGAAGTGAGCTGAGATCACGCCACTGCACATTCCAGTCTGGACAACAGAGTGAGACTCTGTCTCAAACAAAACAAAACAAGTCAGGGCGCAGTGGCTCACGCCTGTGATCCCAGCACTTTGGGAGGCCGAGGCAGGCGGATCACGAGGTCAGGAGATCGAGACCATCTTGGCTAACACAGTGAAACCCCATCTCTACTAAAAATACAAAAAATTAGCCGGGCGAGGTGGCAGGCGCCTATAGTCCCAGCTACTCAGGAGGCTGAGGCAGGAGAATGGCGGAAACCCGTGAGGCGGAACTTGCAGTGAGCTGAGATTGCGCCACTGCACTCCAGCCTGGGCGACAGAGCGAGACTCCATCTCAAAACAAACAAGCAAACAAGCAAAACAAAACAAAAAAAAGAACAAGTAAATTGTTTTAGATTACTCAAAAGAAAAGAAACATATGCCTCCTTTGTTCTTTGTTGAGAATATTCCCAGGGGGTGTTAGCCATTTCCTCTCACAGTCTCAACCTTTACTTGAACAAATGCCTAAATTTGCATAACCAGTTACTAAAATAATTT